>NC_067250.2:226797922-227100952 GCF_019359855.2 Lolium perenne
AGAAAAATGGCAAATGAAGGGATATGATCACAGCTCTGCCGAGCCTGATCCACTCAAAGCCAAGTACCAGCCAGATACCAAGCATCTGGTACACACACAGCCAACCTGCTCACCAGGCAGTGTGCATGCAGCACAACACACACACACATCAGCAGTGAGTCACCAAGGGTGCCAGACCAAGGTGTCGACCAGGAGAGCAAGGGAGGGTTCATATAAAACCTTTTCTACCACCAGAACCAGCAAACCATCGACAGGCATCACTGGTAAGTCACCAGAAATCAAGAACACAAAGAACAGGAAGAACAGCACTGCTTTTCAGCCTGCTCAAATCATCAAAGCACCAAATCAAGCACCATAGGATTGCAAGGAGGAGCAGGGCAAGCATAAGCTCAACACTGAAGAAATCCTCTACACCAACAAACCATCTAGGAGCTGGAGTGAGGTATAAACCAAATCATCCTGAGCAAAACCAAGTCTTGCTCATAAATAAGCATACACTTGCATCACAGAAGCAAAGTGGGTATGAAACCCTGGATATATCATCATTTGGTTGCAAGACCAATTGGTGCCAGTAAATCAAACAAAGGCTAGAAGGAAAATTAACCAAGGGAACACTGGTTGTGTCAACACAGTGACACAACCAGAGAAATCCAGCATGGATTCAATCCATGTAGCCATTTCAAGACACCAAGCACCTAATTGTCTAGCTACACCATTAGAATGGTAGAAATACAATCTTCTACCAGTTTTGTCAACATCAAAAAGCTTCTGGCAATCATACATGATCAGCCAGAGAGCATTTGTCCATGCACAGCAAGCCACAGAGGGGGGAGCTACCATGACAGCATCACAAGTGCTGTCATGGCTACCTCAAACCCATAGGAACACTCACTAAGCCACTGCATCATAACCCAATAGGGTTCAGCATGAGCTAGGGTACCCAATCAGAGATTGGCATCCCTCTAGCTACATCAAATCCATCCATGAGATCATTACTGCTCAGCAGTTCACCTCATTTATCTATTCAATCAAGTTAAACTACCCAAATAAATGAGATGCATAATTAAACAGTGCACCAGACCCTTGCAAATGATCCATATGATCACTGCAAGCAGCAGTAGGTGCTGGGGTAAGCAAGAGCATGCACCAGCACAGGCTTGAGTGCCACACAGGCCAAGGAAGAGCATCAGTGGAACACAAGTCATAGGACAGCAGAAAATCACCAAGCACTGAAGATCATATGATCATCAGGGCCTAACAGAGCATGCAAGTGCATGCTAGAGCCAACCTAGCACCAATCCATGAATCATATAACTTACACAACACCAATTCATCAACAGCTGCTTCACAGATAATCAAATAAATGGTTTATAATTGTATCCAGAAGCACATCAAATACATGATGTACCACTGGATCAAGCTAGACATGAATAGCACACATCACTGACCTTGCTCAAGCAATAATTACTCAAGTAATCCAATCAGGAATACATATATGAATGGCACACACCTATAAATAAACCATAGCAACAACCAGAGCCAGCAAGCAAGCAATTGAATAAATTGTAGCATGACCAGTAGCAACTTAGCAGTCCATGAGCATTACAAGATGCTCATGAGCAAGCATACATGAATACACTTGAGTTTCTGGCAAGCATAATAACCAGAACTCAGGCACAGAGCTAGAATTAAGCAAGAAATGCAAGCATAGCAAGCAATTAGACAAGAAATTCTTGCACAGGATAAAGGATGGCATAGCAGGGCTGCACACAGCAGTAGCACAAGCCTGGCATGGTCATGGCAGCATTGGCCAAGGCCAGCATATACACAACAGCAAGCATGGCGCAGCAGCATAGCACAGTAGCTCATGAGCAGGCAAGCATGGCGCAGCAGCAGAGCACAACAGCTCATGAGCAGGCAAGCATGGCGCAGCTGTAGAGCATCGGCATGGCGAGCATCTCTACATAGAGATACAAGCCATGGCCAGAGCTAGAGGGGGAGAAGAACAAGCACATGGGAGAGAGAGAAAGGTGGCGCACGTACCCGGGGTCGAGCAGACAGACGCAGCCATGGCGGCCACGGTGGCACACGCCAGAGCGCGGTGGCGCCAGGCCAAGCCAAGCCATGGTGGCGCCACAACACCACCCACACCACGGCGGCAAAGCCACGGCGGCGCCATCGCGCTAGGAGCGCTGGGAGCAGCGAGATCGCGCGGATCCCGTAACCCTAGCACCAGAGAGGGTCGAGGATGAGCGCACCAGGTCGTCCGCATCAAATCGACGCGGATAGATCGACGCGCCGTCAAGCGTCGCGTCGATTGCGCACCATGGCGGGGGCCAAGTCCGGCGGAGCTCGCCGGAATCGAGCGGCGACGGCGAAGGCGACGCAGGACGCCAGAGAGAGGGTTAGGATTAGGGTTTTGGACGCACGCGTGAGAGAGAGAGGAGTGAGGCTGGTCGAACCAGACCAGGTGGGTCGGTTCGACCTAACCCCACTGGGTTACACCGACATGTGGGCCCATGGGCAAATGTGTCTTTTCACAAATGCATAAAAATGCTTAAATTTTGAAAATCACTAGTAAATGTTTAACAGCTCTAAAAAACCAATTAAAAATATGAAAACCACTCAGTATAAAAAACTCTATCATAATAAAATATGAAATAGAATTTTTTGAAGTTAAACAAGAATAAGTTCAAATTTGATGATTTAAATAATCATTCAAATCACACATTTTATTTTCAATAATGAAAATAAGTCCATAAATTCTTTTGGACTCTAAAAACACCTTGACAACATTTCAAGGTTGTATTTTGCCCTAAATAGAGTATCCCTAAGTTATTCTTAGTATTAATCTCTCACATGAAATAATAACGACAACGGAAGGGGGGAACAAACCCTAAAACTGGAATCATGCATCAATGCTTCTTTAACCATTGCCCTTATCGGACAATGATGCTATTTTTCAGCAACAGAGGACAAGGGTCAGTCCACACCATCCAACTGCAACATTTTGCAGTGTTCAGGCAAGTTCATCACTTGCTCATACCATTCGAGTATTTTTATCAAATTACTTGCAAAGTACTATGTTTATCACTATTGCATAAAAAGCAAAACCACTATTTTCATAACTATGAATATGACTAAGTGGTGGGCAATGGAACCATGGATTGTGTTGATATGGTGGAGGTTCCATTGCAAGGGTTTATATCCATCTAGGATTAAACAACAAATGTCGTCCAGTGATTCTTGTGCCGTAATACCCGTGTCAACCATAAGATCTGGAGTGAGACGGAACAGTCAATCGTATTTCCACCTCTTGTGCATCAACGGACGCGCTTTACCGTAGACACTTGTCATTTGTCGGGGCAAGCGGTAGGCTGGGGAAGCCAAAAGTTCCCCACGGCTTTGTCCGTAGTACACTTGTCGCCGAAGTGCAAGCGGTAGGCTGGGGAAGCCAAAAGTTCCCCATGGTATTGCGGTCTATGAGGGGTTGCAGATGCCGGCGAAGGAGTTTATGGTATGAGCCCAGAACTGTTGTCGTGGCCGAGGTCCATCCTTAATTGGTATAACGGGACCGGCGAGGACCCAGGGTCGGGGATGCAACAAAGGGTGGGTGCATGAGGTAGCGGAGGAATATGATTGGCTATGACCTTATACCGGGCCTCACACCGAAGGAAGTGTGGACGGGAAAGCTGCCCGGTTGGCACCAAGGTTAAGATCTCTTATGGGTAAAGCAACACACTGATACGTCTCCAACGTATCGATAATTTCTTATGTTCCATGCCACATTATTGATGTTATCTACATGTTTTATGCACACTTTATGTCATATTCGTGCATTTTCTGGAACTAACCTATTAACAAGATGCCGAAGTGCCAGTTCCTGTTTTCTGCTGTTTTTGGTTTCAGAAATCCTAGTAACGAAATATTCTCGGAATCGGACGAAATCAACGCCCAAGTTCCTATTTTCACCGGAAGCATCCAGAACACACGAGAACCGCCAGAGAAGGGGGACAGGGCCACCAAACCACACCCCGGCGTGGCCAGGGGGGCGCGCCCCCCTATGGTTTGGGCAGCCCGTGGCCCCTCCGACTCTACGCCTATTTAAGCCGTCGTGACCTAAAACTTCGACACCGTTCGACGAAAACCACAGAAACCTTCCAGAGCCGCCGCCATCGCGAGGCCAAGATCTGGGGGACAGGAGTCTCTGTTCCGGCATGCCGCCGGAGCGAGGAAGTGCCCCCGGAAGGCTTCTCCATCGACACCGCTGCCATCTCCACCGCCATCTTCATCACCGCTGCTGCTCCCATGAGGAGGGAGTAGTTCTCCATCGAGGCTCGGGGCTGTACCGGTAGCTATGTGGTTCATCTCTCCCATGTACCTCAATACAATAATCTCATGAGCTGCTTTACATGATTGAGATTCATATGAGTTTTGTATCACTATTCATCTATGTGCTACTCTAGCAATGTTATTAAAGTAGTTCTATTCCTCCTGCACGTGTGTAAAGGTGACAGTGTGTGCACCGTGTTAGTACTTGGTTTATGCTATGATCATGATCTCTTGTAGATTGTGAAGTTAACTAGTGCACCTATTAGGTGTGTTGGGGACACAAGAGACTTCTTGCTTTGTGGTTGCAGGGTTGCATGAGAGGGATATCTTTGACCTCTTCCTCCCTGAGTTCGATAAACCTTGGGTGATCCATTTAAGGGAAAACTTGCTGCTGTTCTACAAACCTCTGCTCTTGGAGGCCCAACACTGTCTACAGGAAAAGGAGGGGGAAGTAGACATCACACACCTCTGCAGAGTGTAATGAATCGTGACCTGTCACTCCCTGTTCCGGGATTTGGAACTGCGAACGCTGCCGGAAAGGAGCTCCATGAAGTTCTAGTAAACCGGTGAAGGCTGACGGACATAGTTCTTTGAAATAAAAGCAACCTCTTGAAGAAATGTTTATCAAAACCTGCATTGGTATTAGACTTTCTGGTCTAATATCGTAGCTAGTGCATTAAACACCTCTTTTCTATAATGAACTTGTTGAGTACGCTCGTACTCATACCACTCTTAAATCCCCTGCTTAGATTGTCTGAACCATCTGGAGGAGGACAACGACAACCCCGAAGGAGCCGACATCATCGGCTATGAAGAACCAGACCTCTCTGGAGGTGTCGAAGGTGTAGACTACCTTATAGTCTACGGAACCGGGGAGGGTTCCGGAGGAGAGCAAGCTTAGACCGATAAGTAGTAGTAGTATCCGAGCAGTACGAACTCTTAGTAGCTAACTGCTCGTGGGAATAAATGTATAACTTAGTAAGACTTCTATATTGTAAGCTAAGATGGGTTCGCCTCGAACCCAGGAGTATCCCTCTTAGGACCCAAGAGGAGCTCCGAGATGATATGTACATTATGCTTGTAATAATAAATGAATGAGTTATGGACCTACTATGTTCTGTTGTACTACTCTGAGGGATGTAATATTTGCGGAATGGTACTTCGTGAATGCTATATCAACGACTGGCATACTACAACATGCAGTGGTATGCAGGGTCACCACAGTTGGTATCAGAGCAAAAGCTTTGACCTTAGGTTGGAACCTAGTAAATGGGACAGAACGTTAGGAGTCAAATAGGATTAGTAAAGAATTCTCTAAAAATATGGTGTATATTCACTTGAGAATAAAACAATCATATCTTTTAGTGCGATAATTCTTTATTATCTCTATTATGATGCATTATTACTAATCTTATATTCTTTCTATTCTACAGCCAGCTATGGCAAGTTCACGTCCGGGACAAAACGTGAAAGTGATGGATTCAACACTAAGTGAATATGAAGGAGGACTTGCAGATATTCTTCGTGCCATGTTACTTGAATTTGGGTGCGATCCCCAGATCTAGTAAAGAAATACATGTACTGCGACGGTACTGTATTGGCGAAGTGTAGGGTAGGACTAAGACTTCCAGAATCCCTAGGAATGAGTATAGTGATGCCAGCAGGTGAGGCTAGAACTACTCAAACAGCCTACCATATAGCCATTATGAGAGCCATCACTGATATTCGGGAACATAAGACGAAAGAGCTTATGGGTTCCGAATTCTCACACATTCCTCATATGGAGGAGGAAGATGATCCTATGCTTAACCACTTCAAATTTGCAAAATGCAAACCAGCAGAAGCCGCTAAGTACATGGACAATAGCCGCAACTTACTGTCATTGTTCTTTCAGTTGAACCGACATCTGTCGGGGGCAATTGATACAATGCTAGAGGAGTTCACTGAGCCCAAGGAGGAGACTAAGGGGAAGGAACCCATGGAGAATGAAGTGCACACACCAGTTTACTCAGCTGGTGATTACATTAGTATCGACCATCCCGAACTACAAACCACACCCATTACACCTAGGTACTATCCTAGTAGTTCCCGTGGAGGATATGAGGGTGGAGAGGAATCTGGAAACCATCAGCGTTCCGAGACTCCTATAGAGAACTCAACAGGTTGGCGTTGGGGGTCAGACACAGGAAACTCTGGCGATTCAGTCAGAAATAATGTGGAGATGAATGAGGGTGCCACAAACCAGTTCCAGGGCAATCAGTATAATAGGGGTGACTATGAGGAGTACCCTATACTGATTGAGTCAGATACTGATGGAGGTAATACCTATGGCGGAGTCACAGGGGAGTATACCCGATGGGTGGATTATGATGTTTTGAATAATCAATTCATGAACACAGATTTCTCCCTCGGATCATCCTCTGATTCCGACTACCAGCCAACGGGAAGACCCTACGTTCCAGATTCTGTCAGGAGGACAACACGTTCGACCGGATGGAAGCCTGGGATGTACCGGGAGTGAAGCACGACTAGAGACCACCAAGGGAGGCGAGACTACAATACAATAGTACCACATGTATTGTAGTGTGTAATATTTGTAGAAATTTGTACATATACTTCAATAAGTGAGTTTGCATACTCACATCGTCACTGAGTATTGTAATAAGACCACTTAAGTATGTATATACACGGTATATGTTTTGTATGATTTGGATTTGCTTCTTGATTTCCATTGCGTGACTAGTTATGTGCACAAAGTTGAGCTCAGAAAACTTGCGCATGGAGTAACTATGAGTACCACTTTGTGTTGCAGAACTAGGGGGATATGTCGGGACCGGTAGGTGAGGAGAGTGAAGCGCATCGCATGGAGTGCGAAGCCAAGCAGAAAGAAGAGGCTGATGAAGCAGCCAGAAATCAGTTTCCACCACCACCACCCATGACGCAGCAGAACTTCCTCCAATACATGCAAATGTTGGAGGAGAGGCAACGGATAACGTTGGAGCAGCAGAACAAGTTCTTCCAGGAGCTGCTTCAACAGAACAAGGTGGAAAGACCTGACAATCAGGGAGTCACATGATACGTCCAAAACGTATCCACTTTCCCGAACACTTTTGCTATTGTTTTGCCTCTAATTTGTGTATTTTGGATGCAACTAACACGGACTAACGCTGTTTTCAGCAGAACTGTTCTGGTGTCTCGTTTTTGTGCAGAAATCCAACTTTCGGGAAAATCCTCGAAATTTATGCAGAAGGCCCTATTTTCCCAGAATCTTGCGAGCGGAGCAAGGACAAGTAAGGTGGAGGCCCGAGGGCCCCACACCATAAGGCGGCGCGGCCTAGGGGGGGCCCGCGCGGCCCTATGGTGTGGCCCCCTCGGCCGGCCTCCGACGCCCTCCTTCGGACTATATAATGCCTTCGACCTAAAAACGCACGGGGAGAAGTGGAAGTCGCCAGAAACCCTCCAGAACGCCGCCACATCGCGAAACTCCGTCTCGGGAGCCAGAAGTCTCCGTTCTGGCACTCCGCCGGGATGGGGAATTGGAGGAGATCATCGCCATCATCACCGCCAACGCCTCTACATCAACCAGCCATGTTTCCCCCATCCATGTGTGAGTAATTCCCCCGCTGTAGGCCGAAGGGGATGGTAGGGATTGGATGAGATTGGTCATGTAATAGCATAAGATTGTTAGGGCATAGTGCCTAGTGTCCGTAATTGGTACTTTGATGATATTGTTGCAACTTGCTATGCTTAATGCTTGTCACCAGGGCCCGAGTGCCATGATCTCAGATCTGAACATGTTATTGTTTCATCATGATATTCATTGTTTTATGATCTTACCTGCAAGTTGTATACACATGTCGCTGTCCGGAACCGATGGCCCCGAAGTGACAGAAATCGGGACAACCGGAGGGAATGGTAGCGATGTGAGGATCACATGTGTTCACGGAGTGTTAATGCTTTGCTCCGGTACTCTATTAAAAGGAGTACCTTAATATCCAGTAGTTTCCCTTGAGGCCCGGCTGCCACCGGCTGGTAGGACAAAAGATGTTGTGCAAGTTTCTCATTGCGAGCACGTACGACTATAATTGGAACACATGCCTATTGATTGCTTTGTACTTGGACATTGTTTTATTATTATCTGCAAATGCCCTGCTATGATTGTTACATGAGTTTCTCTCATCCATGCAACGCCCGTCATCCGTCCCCGTGCCTACAGTATTTTAATCCTGCTGTTTACTAAAATCACTACTGCTGTCTTTGTTACTCATCTTTGTTATTTCACTATCACTTTGCTATAAAACTGTTACTACTGATAAACTCTTGCGAGCAAGTCTGTTTCCAGGTGCAGCTGAATTGACAACTCTGCTGTTAAGGCTTCCAAGTGTTCTTTGTCTCCCCTTGTGTCGAATCAATAAATTGGGTTATACTACCCTCGAAGACTGCTGCGATCCCCTATACTTGTGGGTTATCAAGACTGTTTTCTGGCGCCGTTGCCGGGGAGCATAGCTTTATTTGGAAGTTCACTTGGATTGATATTGTTCGCTGAAAATTCTCCATCATGGGTAAACCTCGCGATACTAAGGTCGCCATATTACCATCCACTACAAGAAAAGGTACAACTCTGAGTGCCTCTGCTGCTCTTGATTCACCATCTGTGATTGATAAACTTGTTTCACCGCCACATGCTTCACATGCGGGTACTTCTGCTGAATCTGAAAACTCTCATAATATTGATAATATTTCTGCTGTGCTTGATGATAGTGGTTCATTGGGATCTTTTCTAGATGCTACAATTGCTAGGTCTAGACAAATTGAAAATACTGAAACTCCTAATGAAAATGCTACTACACCTGTTAATTCACCTAAACTTGATTATTCTAGTGATGATCCTGACGAAGATTATGTGGAGCTTAATGATGATTTTATTGAAAAATGCAAGGCTACTACTGATGCAAGAAAAATTAAAAAGTTGCTTGCAGAACATGCTGTTACATATAAACTGTCTCCTGATCCTAAATTTGCCACATCTCCTATAAACATTAAGGATAAAGATTATGATTTTTATCTTGATCTATCTCATATAGCTATTGTTGAGAAAACACCCTTTTGTGGTACTGAAAAAGAAAGTGCTGTTGAACACATGATTGAGTTATCTACTCTAAGTAGCTTGTTTTCTGATGATGTTAAGAAGCGTACTTACTTTGTTGCTAAAATCTTTCCATTCTCATTAAAGGATGACGCTAAAACTTGGTATAATAGTTTGCCACCTGATTCTATTAAAAGTCCAAAAGAATTGCTTGATGTTTTCTTCTGTAAATACTTTCCTGCTAGTGCTCAACATATTGCTTTGCAGAGAATTTATAATTTTGACCAGGGAGATGGAGAGAAATTTCCTGAGGCTTGGGCGAGATTTTGCTCTCTTATTAGAGCTCGGCATGACCATGATCTGGAAAAGCATGATTTACTTGATATATTTTATAGTGGACTAACCATTGAGTCTAGGGCATACCTGGATAGTTGTGCTGGTTGTGTTTTCAGGAAAAGAACTCCAGACGACGCTGAAGAATTATTGGCTAAAATAGGCCGGAATCATGATGATTGGACTACGCCTGAACCAACTCCAACGCCAATATTAAAGAAGAGGGGTTTAATTAAATTGAATGATGAAGATATGAGGGAAGCCAAGAAGTCTCTCAAGGAGAAAGGTATTAAATCTGAAGATGTGAAGAATCTTCCTCCCATAGAAGATATATGTGAGATAATTCCCCCTTCATCCATGATTGAGGCAAACTCCCTTCAACGCTTTACTAGGGAAGACATTCCGTATTCGAAACCTCCTGCACAATGCTTAGATGAGTTTGATAATTATATTGTTAAGCAAGAAAATTTTAATATGAGAGTAGAGAATCATTTAATGGAAAATTCTCGAGCTATTAGTGAATTGCATGATATTGTGGAGAGAACCTCCAATGATGTTAAGATGCTTGTTAAACATTTTCATATGGTTCAAACTCAAATTGATCAACTCACTAAAGTGCAAAATGACTTGTTGGGGAATAATTCTAAAGAAAAACATGCTTATGAAGTAACAACTAGAGGCGGTGTCTCTACCCAGGACCCTCTATATCCTGAAGGGCATCCCAAAAGAATTGAACAAGATTCTCAACGAACTAAAACTAGTGCTCCATCTAAGAAAAAGAAAAAGAAACATAAGAATGTTGTAGAATCCTCTGAACCTGTTAATGATCCTAATAGCATTTCTATTTCTGATGCTGAAACTGAAAGTGGTAATGAACATGATAAAGATAATGATAAGAATGATGCTTCTGATAAAGAAGATGTTGAAGAAGAACCTGAAAAGCATGCTAAAAATAAAAAGTACACTAAAGAAGATTTTATTGCTGAGAAACATGGTAATGAAAGAGAACCTTGGGTTCAAAAGCAAATGCCTTTTCCTGCTAAGAAACTAAAATCAAAGGAAGAAGAACACTATAATAAATTTTGTGATTGGATGAAACCTTTATTCTTGCAAATCCCTTTGACTGATGCTATTAAATTGCCACCTTATTCAAAGTATATGAAAGATATTGTTACTAACAAAAGGAAAATCCCCAATGAGGAAATTTCCACTATGCTTGCTAATTACTCTTTCAATGGCAAAGTTCCAAAGAAGTTGGGCGATCCAGGTATACCTACTATTCCTTGTTCTATTAAGAATAATTATGTTAAAACTGCTCTATGTGACTTGGGAGCCGGTGTTAGTGTTATGCCTTTTTCTCTTTATAAGAGACTTTACTTAGATAAGTTGATACCTACTGATATATCTTTGCAAATGGCTGATAAATCTACTGCTATTCCTGTTGGTATATGTGAGGATGTTCCTGTTCAAGTTACTAATAACTGCTTGATATTAACTGATTTGTTGTGTTGGAAATGCCTGAAGATGATAATATGTCTATTATTCTTGGGAGACCTTTTCTTAACACCGCAGGGGCTGTTATTGATTGCAATAAAGGAAATGTTACTTTCAATGTTGATGATAGGGAGCATACCGTTTATTTTCCCAAGAGGATTGAGAAAGCGTGTGGAGTTAATACTATTTCTAATGTGAGAACTATCAAAGTGGGAACTATTGATTGTCCTATATATGAGCCTAAAGAAGAATATCAAACTCTCGTGATTGGATCCATATCAATACAATTCAAGGTAACATGATTGATTTGAGGTTTATTTCTTCTTATGCTATGTAAAATTTATTTGGTGGCAAGACTTGATCAACCTTGTTAACAAATACTTTTTATATGCATAGAGGAGGTAAACAACATCTCTTTCTTCCTCCACTTGCTCTAGTTGCTGTAGCACTTTTAATTTGCAAAGTTCCTTAGTTAATTGGAGATTTCAAAAAATTTCCTGGCCAGTAATAATAAACTTAATACCCAGAAATGTGCATTTTTCAAAGTTTTCAAAAATTCACAAAAATTATACCGTTGGTCCTATTTTTCGACGAGGCACCTGGGAGCACCAGAGGATGACCTGTGGGGCACCACAGGGTGCCACACCACCAGCCGGCGCGGCCAAGGAGGTGGGCGCGCCACCCTGTGGTGTGGGCCCCTCCTTGCCCCACTACTTCATCTCTTTCTCCCAGCATCTTCTCTCTCCCGAAAAAAACTCGAACCAGCTTTCTCTCACTCACGTTTTTGCTCAAGAGCTCAGGATTTTTCGATCTCTTTGCTCAGCCCATATTTCTGTCTGAAATTTGGCACATTTGCTCTTCGGTATGTGACTCCTCCGATTATCCAAGTAGAATTTTGTTTGGTTGAGTATATCTTGAATATTTTGCTGCTGTAGGTAACATGTTTAGTGAGCTTGCATGCTTGTTATAATTTGTATAAACTAGTTTTGATGCATGATTAGTACTCTAGCAAGTTCCTATAGTAGTTCCCCTTGATTATATGTCACCAAATCAAGTTTTATATCACTTGTTGAAAAATTTCAGAAAAGAAAGATGAAGAAGTTCAACTTTGGAGAATTGTTCAAGAGAGGAACAACCAGCACCGGGAGGCCTTCTAGGGCCGCCACCCGGCTTAGGCGATCATACAATGAAGATATCATCGCGCCTAGCTTCGCGCCCGAAGAGGACAACGAGGCTCCTAATGCTTCATTTTTTCCATGATATGATTTTCTGAGAAATGCAGGGATATTGGATGATTTCTTCACCCTTGTCAATAGGGCGGGCTTAACCACCTACGTGGAAGACGAAAGGGAGCAATACTATATGCTCACCAAAATTTTCGTCGAGAGCTTCAGGTTCAACAACACGCAATACGAGCCGACAGTTGCATTCAAGATCTATGGTAATCCTGTTACTATGGAATTGGAAGATTTTTGTCATGCATTGGATATTGCCCCTGTAGGTACAGCAAGGAGGATTGATGACAACCCCCGGGACTTGTTGGAGCTCTATCGAGGGATCACCGATGATGATTGTCGCACCATTCAGCGTGGCAAGATAAGGAACATTCAACTCCCCTTTAAGTATTTTGCATATTACATTGCTACTAGCATTCTTGGTAGGGAGAACACTAGCAATATTTCTAGTTACCATCTTGCTTTCTTGAATATTGCACTTACTGGTCGGACATCTTATCACCTTGGTTCTCTTATTGCTCGCCGCCTGTCTAATAGGGGGCCTATTTTTGGAGGAACTATTGCATTGCGCGTTTTAACATATTTAAGACTTCCTCTTGATCCTAATGATGTGCCATTGACCCCTAGGAGACTCGATATTGCTTCTATGAAGAGTCATCATTTTGTTACCGCTGATTCTACTTTAGATAATATGGTCTATAGAATGTTGTTTGCTGACGGGGATGAGAAGGAAATCCCTCTTCCCCAACCAGGTTTGTTCAGTATTGACAGGCAATCATGGTCGTGCACTAAGGAGGAGGTGGATGAACATATGAAGATACAAGACTTCCACCAGCAGCATGACTCCGAGGACGCCGAGGCCTCCCACGACTACACCGTCACGTATCCGGGTGCTTCTTCTAGCACATGCCCGGAATATGATCCATCTTCGTCGTACTACGGACATACTACCTCATGGTCTCGATGGGATTGAACTCCACTTAGGCCAAAAGCCTAAGCTTGGGGGGAGGTATACCGGCATCACTCATTCTTTGCATATTATGGTTGCTGGATACTTGCACATACTTGTTTAGTCTCTTTGAGTGGTTTTCTAATGAGAGGGAGATGATATTTGGGGAAGTGCTGCCTGAAAACAGATTCTGGACTGTTACTAGAAAAATTCGTGCGCACAGCTAGAACGTTATTTTGAGCTGCCAATTTTTGTGCAGGTTCCCAGGTTGTTATCTAACTTTCATTAGTTGAACACTTTTCGAGCTGAGCAACGTAAGATTTTTGTAAAAATCGATTTCTGTACTGCTGTCAGGTTTTGGCAGATTTCTGCCATCTCGCTTTTCTGTGTTTCTTTTAGTTTTCATTTTCTTGTTCTTGCTTTGTTTCTTTCCCAAAATATAAAAAGACCAAAAATATTTCTGTTGTTTCTCTTCACCATTTGTTTGCTTTGGTTTCTTGCATTTGTTTCGCTTTATTTGCTATTGCTAGTTTGCTATAAGAAAACCCAAAAAGATTTTGCTTTGTTTGCTTGTTTCCTTTTGTTCTTGTTTGCAATTCGAAAACATCAAAAATATTTTCTGTTCTTCTTTGGTTTGTAAAGTTCATCTTGAGTTCAATGGTCTTCGGTGGCTGGAGCGTGGTTTTCATTTCATATTATCCAAGCTACACAAGTGAAAGGCAATAATGACGATCTACGATAATCTGATTGTGGTGAGAGGCTGGTATGAACTCTATTTGTTTTCATTTTTGTACATATACTCATCCATGTGAGCATGCTTACTTGGTTCATGTGAGGTATATGTTATTTGAGAAAGTCTAGTAGTTTATGATCTCTCATGTTTAGCTCCAATCTATTAATATGAGTAGCATGTCATGGATGTTTGCTTGCATTGTTTTATTCATAAGTAGGTATGGCATTGTGGTATCCTCCTCTGAATAATTCATTTATATCGACTTGGCACATGCTCACGCATGCATATGACTGAACCAAAGTCAATTAAGCCTCGATGATTTATATTGCTTCAGAGTTCTTGTATCACTTTTATGCCTCCGTTAATTTATTTTGCCGCAAGCATGATTATGACAAGCATCGCTCTCTTGATTTGTCGCTCCCTAGTCTTTTGCTAGCCTTCACTTGTACTGAGCGGGAACGCTGCTCGTGCTTCCAAACACATGAAAACCAAGTTATTCCAGAGTGTCCACCATAAATACCTATGCATGGCATTTCAAACCATTCCAAGTAAATTCTCATGCGCTACCTTTAAAACCTTCAAAATGCTTCCCAATTTGTGTTTATGTTTCATAGCTCTTGAGGAAGTATGTGGTGTTTAGCTTTCAACCTTGTCATTTACTTTTGACGGACTCTCATATGGACTAGTGGCACATCCGCTTATCCAATAATTTTGCAAAAAGAGCTGGCAACGGGATTCCCAGTCCCAAATTAATTAACCTAAATAGACACTCCTCCATGGTTTGTGATTGTTGGACGGCACCCGAAGGATTCGGTTAGCCATGGCTTGTGTAAGCAAAGGTTGGGGGGAGTGTCATCATCATAATAAAACTAAAATAAAAAGGCACTCCTTCATGGTATGAGATTGTTGGCAGGCACCCGAGGATTCGGTTAGCCATGGTTTGTGTAAGAAAGGTTGGAAGGAGTGCCACATAAACATGCAAATAATTCATGGGAGCCGCTCTTGGAAGTCCGGTTGGCGAGGTAGTTAGTGTACCCATTACCATTCGTTGACAACGACAAACACCTCTCAAAATAATTTTGCTCCTGATTTTAAAAATGAAAAGCTCTAGCGCATGTTAATCCCTGCTTCCCTCTGCGAAGGGTCAATCTTTTACTTTTATGTTGTGTCTCCATTATTTCTTTGAGCACTATCTTGAGAGCACAACTGTCATTCTTAGTATAATATGCTTGTCTCAAAATATGATTGATTGTGGTATAACTTTGATGCTTTTATCTTTGACAATCACTACTTCTAGTCTTGCTATGAACTCCAGAGGTGCCTGGGCATTTATGTTTTGCCGATCAAATACGGGCAAGCGAGATACCACTTTATCATACTCTCTTATGAACATTGCATTCCTGCTTATATACATGATTCATGATGCTTATTATTAATTGTTGGTACCTCTCCATGATTGACATAGCTGTTGGATGATCTTATTTGCATGTATCTCATTATGAACTGCTTAAGTATTAGCCATAGCATGAGAATATATACATCATATGAGCAAATGTGTTCGTGAAAGTTCTTTTATCGCTCAGTTGTTAACTGAATTGCTTGAGGACAAGCAATAAGCTAAGCTTGGGGGGAGTTGATACGTCCAAAACGTATCCACTTTCCCGAACACTTTTGCTATTGTTTTGCCTCTAATTTGTGTATTTTGGATGCAACTAACACGGACTAACGCTGTTTTCAGCGAAGCTGTTCAGTGTCTCGTTTTTGTGCAGAAATCCAACTTTCGGGAAAATCCTCGGAATTTATGCAGAAGGCCCTATTTTCCCAGAATACTGACGGAGCCAGAAGGACAAGTAAGGTGGAGGCCCGAGGGCCCCACACCATAAGGCGGCGCGACCTAGGGGGGGCCGCGCGGCCCTATGGTGTGGCCCCCTCGGCCGGCCTCCGACGCCCTCCTTCGGACTATATAATGCCTTCGACCTAAAAACGCACGGGGAGAAGTGGAAGTCGCCAGAAACCCTCCAGAACGCCGCCACATCGCGAAACTCCGTCTCGGGAGCCAGAAGTCTCCGTTCTGGCACTCCGCCGGGACAGGGAATTGGAGGAGATCATCGCCATCATCACCGCCAACGCCTCTACATCAACCAGCCATGTTTCCCCCATCCATGTGTGAGTAATTCCCCCGCTGTAGGCCGAAGGGGATGGTAGGGATTGGATGAGATTGGTCATGTAATAGCATAAGATTGTTAGGGCATAGTGCCTAGTGTCCGTAATTGGTACTTTGATGATATTGTTGCAACTTGCTATGCTTAATGCTTGTCACTAGGGCCCGAGTGCCATGATCTCAGATCTGAACATGTTATTGTTTCATCATGATATTCATTGTTTTATGATCTTACCTGCAAGTTGTATACACATGTCGCTGTCCAGAACCGATGGCCCCGAAGTGACAGAAATCGGGACAACCGGAGGGAATGGTAGCGATGTGAGGATCACATGTGTTCACGGAGTGTTAATGCTTTGCTCCGGTACTCTATTAAAAGGAGTACCTTAATATCCAGTAGTTTCCCTTGAGGCTCGGCTGCCACCGGCTGGTAGGACAAAAGATGTTGTGCAAGTTTCTCATTGCGAGCACGTACGACTATAATTGGAACACATGCCTATTGATTGCTTTGTACTTGGACACCGTTTTATTATTATCTGCAAATGCCCTGCTATGATTGTTACATGAGTTTCTCTCATCCATGCAACGCCCGTCATCCGTCCCCGTGCCTACAGTATTTTAATCCTGCTGTTTACTAAAATCACTACTGCTGTCTTTGTTACTCTGCTGCTGTTATTTCACTACTGCTACTGCTATAAAACTGTTACTACTGATAAACTCTTGCGAGCAAGTCTGTTTCCAGGTGCAGCTGAATTGACAACTCCGCTGTTAAGGCTTCCAAGTGTTCTTTGTCTCCCCTTGTGTCGAATCAATAAATTGGGTTATACTACCCTCGAAGACTGCTGCAATCCCCTATACTTGTGGGTTATCATCACTCTGTCAGACTTCCAGAATACGAAGCCTATAGCCTTCGCATACGCTCCTAAACCAATGGACGCGGAAGATTGGCTGATGGACACGGAGCGAAAGCTCAACACCGTTGGATGCAACGACCTGGAGAAGGTCAGATACGCAACACACCTGTTGTGTGGACCCGCCGCATCATGGTGGGATAACATAGTAGCCGTTTATCCGGCTGAGAAGGTATTCACCTGGGAGGAGTTTAAGAGGAAGTTCAGGGAATCCAATGTCCCTGAAAGTATTGTGGAGTTGAAGCGTCGAGAATTTGAAAGTCTCGAGCAGAAAGATAAGGCCATCCTGACTTATGTCAGGGAGTTTTTGAAGTTGTCTCGGTATGCCGTTGAGGAGGTCAACACCGAGGACAAAAAAGAAGAAGAGGTTCATGCGGGGATTGAATCCCAGTTCAAAGTACAGCTGAGAATGATGAGAGCAACATAGTTCCAAGAGTTGGTGGATGCAGCCATCACTCTTGAAGACGATTTCAAGCAGCTGCAGGATGAGAAAAGGAAGAAGGCTAAATTTGAGCATATATCAGCAACAAGCCCAATAACAGCTTGAGTTTCAAGCCAAGGTATAACAACAACAACAACAACAACAACCAGAGAAAGAACCAAGGATACCAGTCGGCAAACCTGATATTTTGGCGAAGCTGTGGGAAACCAAGACACGTTTCCAAGGATTGCAAGAGGCCAAGGATAATCTGCTTTGGTTGTCGGGAAGAAGGACATAAGCTTAGGGATTGCCCTAAAAATAAGAATGGTGGAGGACAGTCAGGAGGAGGAGGAAGCCGAGGAGGAAACACCGGAGGGAATTGGAAGAACAAGAAACCCTTCGGCAAGTTAAACTGCACCAGCTTGGAGGAGGTGGTTAACTCCGATCAGGCAGTGATAGGTACGCTCCAGATACTTACTCATCCTGGCAATGTACTTTTTGATACTGGTGCAACTACATCATTCATTTCTCAGCAATTCATCATCAAACATGGGATTAGTTGCACTAATTTAGATACACCCATAACCATACTTTCCGCGGGGGGAACGATAGTAGTAACCCATACCAAACAAGGACAAGTCATTATGATCAATAAATGCGCGTTTGACGCAGACCTGTTCATTTTACCGATGAAGGACATTGATGTCATTCTTGGTATGAACTGGTTAGAAGCTAACGGAGCATTGATCGACTGTGTGAACAAGACTGTGTCTTTGAAAAGCCCCGATGGAAGTAGAATGATCTACCAAGGAGACAAGCATACACAGATCGAAGTCGAGCTACAGCTGAATAGCATGAAGGAAGTGAAGTTAGAGGATATACCTGTAGTAAATGAACTCCAGGATGTGTTTCCTAAGGAATTACCTGGAATGCCACCAGATAGGGAAATAGAATTTACTATCGACCTAATTCCAGGAACCGCTCCGATTGCTAAAGCACCATACAAGATGGGGCCCAAGGAATTAAAAGAACTTAAGGAGCAATTGGACGACTTGGAACAGAAAGGATTCATACAGGAAAGTATCTCACCATGGGGATCACCTGTGATCTTCGTGGATAAAAGAGATGGAGGCAGAAGGATGTGCGGAGACTACAGGAATTTGAATAATGTTACTATCAAGAACAAGTACCCACTTCCTAGAATTCAAGATCTATTTGATCAAGTTAGAGGAGCGGGAGTCTTTTCCAAAATTGATCTAAGGTCCGGTTATCATCAGATAAAGATCAAGAAGGAAGATGTTCCGAAAACAGCATTTGTCTCAAGGTATGGACATCATGAATACCTTGTAGTGCCTTTTGGATTAACCAATGCCCCAGCAATCTTCATGAATCTTATGAATAAGATTTTCATGCCATATCTAGACAAGTTTGTCATCGTATTCATCGATGATATCTTGATATACTCCAAAGATAAAACTGAACATGCTGAACATCTGAGGTTAGTGCTGCAAACACTAAGAGAACATCAACTCTATGCCAAGTTCAGCAAGTGTGAATTTTGGCTAGATCTGTTATCACCAGAATTTGACCGAGTCAGAGGTGGGCCATGATCAAGATGGGCTTGAAGATTATATACGGATGAAATACGTGAATCGGCCTTATATGCAAAGTTTGGGCTAGTTTGCCCTTGTATCTGTAACATAGTAGATTACGTGTCGGTTAGTTAGAGTTTGTCTCGTGCACGGTGGGGATTATTCCCACGTTAGAAAGTCCCCTGGACTATAAATATGTATCTAGGGTTTATGGAATAAACAACCAACGTTCACCACAAATCAATCTCGGCGCATCGCCAACTCCTTCGTCTCGAGGGTTTCTACCGGTAAGCATCATGCTGCCTAGATCGCATCGTGCGATCTAGGCAGCACAAGCTTTTTCGTTGTTCATGCGTTGCTCGTACTGAAGCCTTTTTGATGGCGAGCAACGTAGTTATCTTAGATGTGTTAGGGTTAGCATTGTTCTTCGTATCATATGCTGTCGTAGTGCAACCCTTATACATCTAGCCGCCCTTACACCTATCTTAGGTGTAGGGGCGGCACCCCGCTTGATCATTATTTAGTAGATCCGATCCGTTACGGTTGCTCCTTGTTCTTCAAGGATTAGTTTAATATCTACAATAGTTAGGCCTTACAAAGGGTTGGAGGATCCAGCGACGCGTAGGGTGTCGTTTGCTAGCCCTAGACAGGATGTTCCGAGGATCAACCTCGTGTTGGTTTTTAGGCCTTGTCTAGGACCGGCTTACGATCACCGTACGTGACCGCGAGGCCCAATCGTGAGTAGGATGATCCGATTATGCGGTGAAAACCCTAAATCGTCATAGATCGCTTTAGCTTTATCTTGATCAAGCTGGACCACCATATATTCGTGCACCTCGTACGAATCATGGGTGGATCGGCTCCTTGAGCCGATTCACAGGATAACCTGAGAGCCGATCGAGGCTCGTATTTAATGTTTACGTGTATGCCATGCAGGAAACTAAGTGAGGCATCTCCATCACCTTCCTGACCAGGTATAGGTCAGGTGGCACGCCCTTGCACCAGCATCGGACGTGTGTACCAGAGGCTTTGCGGGCCGTCGCTCGGAGGGACCAGGGCCAGCCGCAGCCCTAAGTTGTTCCCGGCTCTACTGTGTTGCCCGTCGTTGCTCGCCGGTGGGTTTCTGACCGCAACACATTCTGGCACGCCCGGTGGGACAAGCTTCAACATCAACCACATCGCCATCTACATCTGAGATGGCGGACGGCACTCCAGTCACGTACGAGGATCTGACCGACGAGCTCAAGAAGAAGTATGACGAGGTCAAAGCGATCCTCGAAGCCGACCTCATCGGCTCTTTTCACAGAACCCGTTCACATGGCATCAGGTGGAAGGGGTTCTCGCCTGATGGTGCACTCGATGGGATAGACCTCTCTGCCCCGTCAGAAGAACGCACCAGGTCCCTACGTCAGGAGATCAACTACATGGTGGCTCACTCGCTACACCGCCACTCTGAGAACCTGGTGAACACTTTGGAGCGTGTCGCTCTCCGGGTGATCCAGGAGATCATGAGGCACCAGTACTCTCCGTCAGGACCAGCTCTCGGGACACACCAAGGAGAGATGCCACTCCAGTCCCGTCCACCGCTGCCATTTGCGTTGGCAGCACCGGAAGTGCCGAATTCACCGGCATTCGTCGTCTACAAGATCGGTGGTGACCCTAGTGACTGCCAGTTCTTGCATGAGGCGCCTAAGGAGATCCCTCACGGGTACATGTGCACATACGTGCCAGACTGCGGTAACTGGGCGCTCACAAACCAGGCCGCGGCAGCAGGGACTTCTGGGAAAGCAGGAGGAACGTCAGCAACAGATCTTGAGAAGCAGACGTGGCTAGCTAAATATGCCACCCCGACGAACCTCCAGAGCTCAGCTCCTGCAGTTGGCTCAGAGCTGGAAAAGCAAGCATGGCTGGCTAAGTACGCCACCCCCGCGAATCTTCAGAGTTCGACTCCTGCAGCCAGCACCGCGGATCAGATCAGTACGATCCTGAGGGACCAGTTCGGCATGGTGCCGAAAAGGAGGACAATCGGCTATTCCAAGCCGTACCCCGATGAATATGAGTTGGTCCCGCTACAACCCAAGTATCGGCTCCCTGACTTCTCCAAGTTCAGTGGATCAGATGGTTCCAGCTCCATCGAGCATGTGAGCCGATATTTGGCACAGCTAGGAACGGCCTCAGCGTCGGATCCACTACGCGTGAGGTTCTTCGCACAGTCCCTCACGGGATCGGCTTTCGGGTGGTACACTTCATTGCCACCGGACTCGATCCTGACTTGGAAGCAGTTGGAAGAACAGTTCCACATGCAGTTTCACTCAGAAGCTTCCGAGTCTGGCCTTGCCGATCTAGCACAGATACGTCAGAAGCGTGGAGAAACTGTGGCAGAATACATCCAGCGCTTCAGAAATCTAAGGAACCGATGCTATTCGGCTCGTGTGACTGAAAAAGAAGCAGTCGAGTTGGCAGTGGTGGGCCTTGCCTCACAAATCAAGGATATGGCTTCCCAAGCAGACTACCCTTCACTGGCGCACATGGTTCAGAAACTGTCAGCATATGAACAGCGCCATCCGGACTTGTACCAGGACAAATTCAAGCGTGCGGTAGTCCTGGTTGAGGCAGATGAAGATGAAGGCTTTGCGGGAGACCAAGAGGTAGCAGTGGCTGAATGGACTCGGGGGGCAACCCCCGTGTCCTGCAAATGGGTTAAGCCACCAGGTCCGCCCAGAGGGTTTGATTTTGACGTGACCAAAACTGAGCAAATCTTCGACCTCCTACTTAAGGAGAAGCAGTTGAAGATACCCGAAGGCCTCAAATTCCCCACGGTACAGGAGCTGAACGGAAAGCCATACTGCAAATGGCATAACTCGCTCTCCCATGCCACCAACGACTGCAGGGTGTGGCGTCAGCAGATCCAAATGGTGATAGAACAAGGACGTCTGATTTTCAACCAGTACGCCATGAAGGTCGACACTCACCCCTTCCCCGCCGTTAACATGGTGGAGTGCACTTACCCTGAAGGTTGCCAGCCAGGATCCTCGCTCAGCATCAACATGGTAGGACCTGGGCACCACTCTGGCAAGATGGAGATGAGGGCAGCTGCTCTCGTAGCAAGGACACAGAGGAGGCCGCTCCACGCGATCGGCTCCGTCATGATGGCAAGCGCTACGTCACAGAGGGAGAAGTGAAGAACATAAGATATCAGCGACCCCTCTCTGATCACCTCCTCAATAAGTATGTGAGTCAATATAGCCAACGCCGACGATCCAGCGACGATGATGATAGAGACCGTCTGGCTAGGGATGCCAGGAGACATCGTCGGCATGATCGCGATGAGGAGGAGTACGAGCGCCGTGCCAAGGAAAAGTCGAGGGAGCAGGACGACGAAGATAGGCACTGGGACTGCCCCTTCTTCAGACACTGCTGGGATTCAGGAATGAGCCGATTGCCTACAATCGGCAATTGCCCAGAATGCAACCAGAAGAAGAAGGAGGCAGCCAACGTGTCCGTGTTCAAACGTCTAGGGCCTCTCCCACCACAAAGCAAACGCGCTGAGTCCCCTCGGATGGAAGATCTCGAGGATTCGGAAGACGAGGGAGAAGAAGAAGAAGACAGGTACCACCGTCCAAGGTGGTGCCCTGATGGACTCAGCCGTTCCCAAAAGCGTAGGGTTCAGCGATTGCGCGGCTTGGAGGAAGCCGAAAGGTTATATCTGCACACGCTAAGAAAGGCGCGGCCTGATCTGGCCGCGAAAATTCAGCGAACCCTGGATGAAGAGGGTCGACCACGGAAAATGGAGTGGCGCCCCAAGCAAAGGAAAGCCGATGATGAAACATCGGCTGGCACAAACATGGTGTTCATCCTTCCTTCGGAGTTCAGTGCTCCAGGATTAGACGAGGCACCTGTGGCACAACTTGACTGCGGCCCACGGCCGGGTATCTTTGAGAAGCCACGAGAAAGAAGCTACAGACATCTGAAGGCCCTGTACTTGCGAGGTTATATCGATGGGAGGCCTGTCAATAAGATGTTGGTGGACACCGGAGCGGCAGTCAACATTATGCCATACTCTATGCTACGTCGGTTGGGACGCTCTAGCTCGGATCTAATCAAGACCAACATGACATTGAGCGATTTCAACGGCCAAGCGTCTGATGCACAAGGTGTTCTGAACGTGGATCTGACCATAGGAAGGAAAACTATCCCTACGACGTTCTTCATCGTCGATAGCAAGAGCACCTATGCTGTTCTGCTAGGAAGAGATTGGATCCACGCCAACTGTTGCATTCCCTCCACGATGCACCAATGCATAATACAGTGGGATGGAGATGAGGTAGAGGTCGTCCAGGCCGATGACTCAGCCGAAATTTCAACGGCTGGCATGAACGCGTGGGAAGCAGCAGGCCAAGAGCCCCTCTCAGGTATCAATTTGGACGACTGCGAGCGCATCGACGTGACGAAGGGCAGGGTTAGGCTGGTCTTATCCACTGGCCTGACCGAGTAGCAAGAACAAACCGATGAGAAACGTGGCGAGGCCGATCCTTTGGATCGGCCCCAAAGATCTATGAAGGAACGTTACGAAAACTTCATTGAGCGCTTCGATCAATATGGAGGCCGATTCCAGCAATCGGCCAAAATTATCCGCACCACATGTTCTGCTTGTGTTCAGCATCAATCTACTTGGCAGCGGTTTTACGTCGGCTGATGAGTTAAGAAGAATCAACATTGGTCCTACCAGAGCCGACGTTCAAATACAATGCCTTGGCTAAACTACAGAGCCGATATCTGCAGTTACCTGACAGATTCGGCTCGGGGGGCACCTAAACCAGATGAACATGTGAACATGTGCAGGTGAACATGTGTGCAGTGAAATATTGGGGGCCGATAGAAAAAATCGGCCAGTAAAAAATCGGCCAGTAAAAAAGAAAAATTTTCATGACATATAGCCGATGCAAGGGCATCGACTTTAGAACTAAGAAACGAAGCCGATGCACAACCATCGACTCTGGTGCAATTGTACAAGATCTACCGGATTTCGACCAAGTCCAGTTCATCTGTGAGGCCCTCTACTTCCTCAAGGGGACAAACAATTAGAGCTTACTCAGCTGCAATGAGCCGATTGCAACAGTACTGTAGTGTTTCGTCTACAATATCGGCTTTCAACAGAGGAGGAAGTAGCCTTGGCTGAGGCTCGGGGGGCAGCTGGCCCGGTAGATGCTCTGTTTTAGAAGCCGATTGAGGCGTCATCGGCTGATCCTTCATTGCAACCTCCTTCAAAAATGATCTCAAGGTCATCAGTTGAAGAATTGAAGGATGAATTTTAAAGGACCGATGCGTTGCTATCGGCTCATTACGCATTGGCTAAGGGGACAAATCGGCAAAATCAGTATGAGAGGAAATCGGCTAAATTAAGCTCAAAGGAAATCGGCAAAATCAAATTGGGAGAAGTTCTTCATTGATAAGCAAGATTTCTTACATAAAGAGCTGATTGCTCTCAAAAGGAAGTACTAGGGGATACATTGCCCCATCTACTACTACTGATCCTATGCTAAAAGTCCTATCTACGGGCCGTCGCTGCCCTCGTCGTCGCCGTCGTCGCCGCTGTCGGTGCTACTCCCGGCGGGCTCGTCGTCGCTGCTCCAGTGGCCGTCGGCCGGGCCCTCATTGTCCTCATCCTCCTCGTCAGCGTCATCGTCGTCGCTGTCGAAGTCGCTGAGGTTCCCCGGCCAGGGGCAGAACCGTTTGGTCGGCGGCTCATCGGAGGAGGTGTCGTCCTCCTCCTCCTCTTCCTCCTTCTCCTCCTCCTCCTCCTCGGGAGAGGTGAAGTCGTCGCAGGAGAAGCGATCGCCATCGCTCTCGTCCTCCGTTTCCCCGTCGGCGAGGAAGCGGAGGTCGCTTTCCCCGTCGGTCAAGGACTTGTCGTCCTCAGACCAGACGGAGAAGTCATGGCTGGGCTCCTCCCCAGCCTCGATGGCGCGGCGGGTATTGGCTGCGTGGACCTCCGCCGGGTTCGGCTCCGGCGTCGGCTCGCGGGAAGAGGAGGACTGGGTGGAAAGATCCGATGGAGCAGAGGAGGAGGAAGACATGGTGGCGCAGGAGGGCTTTTGGAGTGCTAATGCGAAGGGGATGCGGAAGTAAACTGTTCGGAGCGGTTAAATAAAAGGGGATATAGTGGAAATTAAATGCCACAGCAGTTTCCGAGGAAGTGGTGCCTAAAAGAAAAAAAAACTGCCAGGTCACGCGGAGAAGTTGAGAAGGCAAGGCATCATGATGAAGGATACTGCGACGGTTCTGCCACGACATGACCCAACGAAGAAAAAGCAGAGTGATTTTGGAATTATCAATTCCAAAACCAGGGGGGCATGTGTTATCACCAGAATTTGACCGAGTCAGAGGTGGGCCGTGATCAAGATGGGCTTGAAGATTATATACGGATGAAATACGTGAATCGGCCTTATATGCAAAGTTTGGGCTAGTTTGCCCTTGTATCTGTAACATAGTAGATTACGTGTCGGTTAGTTAGAGTTTGTCTCGTGCACGGTGGGGATTATTCCCACGTTAGAAAGTCCCCTGGACTATAAATATGTATCTAGGGTTTATGGAATAAACAACCAACGTTCACCACAAATCAATCTTGGCGCATCGCCAACTCCTTCGTCTCGAGGGTTTCTACCGGTAAGCATCATGCCTAGATCGCATCGTGCGATCTAGGCAGCACAAGCTTTTTCGTTGTTCATGCGTTGCTCGTACTGAAGCCTTTTTGATGGCGAGCAACGTAGTTATCTTAGATGTGTTAGGGTTAGCATTGTTCTTCGTATCATATGCTGTCGTAGTGCAACCCTTATACATCTAGCCGCCCTTACACCTATCTTAGGTGTAGGGGCGGCACCCCGCTTGATCATTATTTAGTAGATCCGATCCGTTACGGTTGCTCCTTGTTCTTCAAGGATTAGTTTAATATCTGCAATAGTTAGGCCTTACAAAGGGTTGGAGGATCCAGCGACGCGTAGGGTGTCGTTTGCTAGCCCTAGACAGGATGTTCCGAGGATCAACCTCGTGTTGGTTTTTAGGCCTTGTCTAGGACCGGCTTACGATCACCGTACGTGACCGCGAGGCCCAATCGTGAGTAGGATGATCCGATTATGCGGTGAAAACCCTAAATCGTCGTAGATCGCTTTAGCTTTATCTTGATCAAGCAGGACCACCATATATTCGTGCACCTCGTACGAATCATGGGTGGATCGGCTCCTTGAGCCGATTCACAGGATAACCTGAGAGCCGATCGAGGCTCGTATTTAATGTTTACGTGTATGCCATGCAGGAAACTAAGCGAGGCATCTCCATCACCTTCCTAACAAGGTATAGGTCAGGTGGCACGCCCTTGCACCAGCATCGGACGTGTCTACCAGAGGCTTTGCGGGCCGTCGCTCGGAGGGACCAGGGCCAGCCGCAGCCCTAAGTTGTTCCCGGCTCTACTGTGTTGCCCGTCGTTGCTCGCCGGTGGGTTTCTGACCGCAACAAGATCAAGTGGAATTTCTTGGTCATGTCATTAGCAAAGATGGAATAGCTGTTAACCCGAGCAAGGTAGCAGCAGTTTTAGATTGGGAAGCACCAAAGTCTGTCAAGGAAATCCGAGGATTCCTAGAAATGGCAGGATACTATCGGAAATTCATTGAAGGATTCTCCAAGATAGCAGGACCGATGACTAAGCTGTTAAGGAAGAACACACCATTCGTGTGGTCGGAGGAGTGTGAGAAGAGTTTTCAAACTCTGAAAGAGAAACTCACCACAGCACCGGTGTTAGCAGTTTCGGAAGTTGGCAAGGATTACACCGTGTACTGTGACGCATCCAAACATGGATTGGGTTGCGTACTCATGCAGGATCGGAAGGTAATATCTTATGGATCGAGGCAACTCAGACCTCATGAAGTGAACTATCCAACACATGACTTAGAACTAGCAGCAGTCGTATTTGCACTTAAAACTTAGAGACATTTTCTCTATAGAGCCAAGTGTGAGCTCTATACGGATCATAAGAGTCTCAAGTACTTCTTCAGTCAGAAGGAACTCAATATGAGGCAGAAAAGATGGCTTGAACTAATCAAGGATTATGATTTGACCATCAATTATACTCCAGGAAAGGCCAATGTTGTAGCAGATGCCTTGAGTAGGAAGAGCAATGGAGGAGTGGAACAAGAGTTATCACCGGAGTTGAAGAAGGAAATAAGCCAAGCCCAAATACAACTTTGGGAGAAAGAAGCTCATGAAGGACTATCGGCTTTACAAGTGGCCGATGAGCTAAATGTTAACTTAAAGAATGAGATAATGATGGGTCAATTGGACGATCCATTCATCGTGGAGGAGATGAGAAGGATTGATGAGGGAAGACCATCAGAATTTCACCGAGGAGAGTCTGGATCATTATGGTTTCAGAAAAGGATTTGCGTTCCGGATATTGCTGAGATCAAGGAAGTTATACTCCGGGAAGCACATCAAACACCATACTCCATACATCCGGGAAGTACAAAGATGTACATGGATCTTAAGGAGTTATTCTGGTGGAATAACATGAAGAGAGAGATAGCACAATACATGGCGTAATGCCATACCTGCCAAAGAGTGAAAGCTGAACATCAAAGTACGGCAGGAAAGTTACAACCTTTACCAATCCCAGAATGGAAATGGGAAGAGATAGGAATGGATTTCATCACCGGACTACCCATGACCAATAAAAAGAAGGACATGATATGGGTAATCGTGGACTGATGACCCACAAGTATAGGGGATCGCAACAGTCTTCGCGGGAAGTAAAACCCAATTTATTGATTCGACACAAGGGGAGATAAAGAATACTTGAAAGCCTTAACAGCGGAGTTGTCAATTCAGCTGCACCTGGAAACAGACTTGCTCGCAAGAGTTTATCGATAATAACGAGTTTTATAACGATGGCAGTAGTGAAATAACAGTAGCAGAGTAACAGAGACAGCAGTAGTAATTATAGTAAACAGCAGGATTAAAATACTGTAGGCACAGGGATGGATGACGGGCGTTGCATGGATGAGAGAAACTCATGTAACAATCAAAGCAGGGCATTTGCAGATAATAATAAAACGGTGTCCAAGTACAAAGCAATCCATAGGCATGTGTTCCATATATAGTCGTACGTGCTTGCAATGAGAAACTTGCACAACATCTTTTGTCCTACCAGTCGGTGGCAGCCGGGCCTCTAGGGAATCTACTGGATATTAAGGTACTCCTTTTAATAGAGTACCGGAGCAAAGCATTAACACTCCGTGAACACATGTGATCCTCACATCACTACCATCCCCTCCGGTTGTCCCGATTTCTGTCACTTCGGGGCCTTTGGTTCCGGACAGCGACATGTGTATACAACTTGCAGGTAAGATCATAAAACAATGCATATCATGATGAAATAATAACATGTTCAGATCTGAGATCATGGCACTCGGTCCCTAGTGATAAGCATTAAGCATAACAAGTTGCAACAATATCATCAAAGTACCAATTACGGACACTAGGCACTATGCCCTAACAATCTTATGCTATTACATGACCAATCTCATCCAATCCCTACCATCCCCTTCAGCCTACAGCGGGGGAATTACTCACACATGGATGGGGGAAACATGGCTGGTCGATGGAGAGGCGTCGGTGGTGATGATGGCGATGATCTCCTCCAATTCCCCATCCCGGCGGAGTGCCAGAACGGAGTTTCTGGTCCCCGAGACGGAGTTTCGCGATGTGGCGGCGTACTGGAGGGTTTCTGGCGACTTCGACTTCTTTCTCGCGATTTTTAGATCGAACCCCTTAAGTAGTCCAGAGGGGGGTGTCGGAGGCCAGCCGAGGGGGCCACACACTAGGGCGGCGCCCCCCCTGGGCCGCGCCGGCCTGGTGTGTGGGGCCCTCAGGCCTCCACCTGGCTTGCCCTTCTGGCTCCCTGAGTCTTCTGGTAAAATAGGCCCATTGATATAAATTCCGAGGATTTTCCCGAAAGTTGAATTTCTGCACATAAACAAGACACCAGAGCAATTCTGCTGAAAACAGCGTTAGTCCGTGTTAGTTGTATCCAAAATACACAAATTAGAGGCAAAACAATAGCAAAAGTGTTCGGGAAAGTAGATACGTTTTGGACGTATCAACTCCCCCCAAGCTTAGCTTATTGCTTGTCCTCAAGCAATTCAGTTAACAACTGAGTGCGATAAAAGAACTTTCACGAACACATTTGCTCATATGATGTAAATATTCTCATGATATGGCTAACACTTAGGCAATTCATAATAAGGTACATGCAAATAAGATCATCTAACAGCTATGTCAATCATGGAAAGGTACCAACAATTAATAATAAGCATCATGAATCATGTCTATAAGCAGGATTGCAATGTTCATAAAAGAGTATGATAAAGTGGTATCTCGCTTGCCCGAATTTGAACAGCAAAACATAAATGCCCAGGCACCTCTGAGGTTCATAGAAAGACTAGAAATAGAGATTGTCAAAGATAAAAGCATCAAGGTTATACCACAGTCAATCATATTTTGGGACAAGCATATTATACTAAGAATGACAGTTGTGCTCTCAAGAAAGTGCTCAAAGAAAGGATGGAGACACAACATAAAAGTAAAAGATTGACCCTTCGCAGAGGGAAGCAGGGATTAACATGCGCTAGAGCTTTTCATTTTTAAAACAGGAGTAAAATCATTTTGAGAGGTGTTTGTTGTTGTCAACGAATGGTAATGGGTACACCAACTACCTCGCCAACCAGACTTTCAAGAGCGGCTCCCATGAAGGACGTTATTTCTACCAGCAAGGTAGATCATCCCTCTTCTCTTTTGTTTACACATGTACTTTAGTTTTATTATGGGCGACACTCCCCCCAACCTTTGCTTACACAAGCCATGGCTAACTGAATCCTCGGGTGCCTTCCATCAATCTCATACCATGGAGGAGTGTCTATTTGCAAAATTAAGTTGCTTACTGATGAATCAGAGCAAAACATGTGAAGAGAATTATTAATGAAGTTATTAGTTGGGGCTGGGCACCCCGTTGCCAGCTCTTATTATGAAAGTCCGTCAAAAGCAAATGACAAGGTCGAAAGATAAACACCACATACTTCCTCATGAGCTATAAAACATTAACACAAATTGAGAAGCATTTTGAAGGTTTTAAAGGTAGCGCATGAGAATTTACTTGGAATGGTTTGAAATGCCATGCATAGGTATTTATGGTGGACACTTTGGAACAACTTAGTTTTCAGGGGTTTGGAAGCACGAGCAGCGTTCCCGCTCAGTACAAGTGAAGGCTAGCAATAGACTGGGGAGCGACAAATCAAGAGAGCAGTCACTGTCATAATTATGCTTGCGGCAAAATAAATTAACGGAGGCATAAAAGTGATACAAGAACTTTGAAGCAATGTAAATCATCGAGGCTTAATTGACTTTTGTTCAGTCATATGCATGCGTGAGCATGTGCCAAGTTGATACAAATGAATTATTCAGAGGAGGATACCACAATGTCATACCTACTTATGAATAAAACAATGCAAGCAAACATCCATGACATGCTACTCATATTAATAAATTGGAGCTAAACATGAGAGATCATGAACTACTAGACTTTCTTAAATGACATATACCTCACATGAACCAACTAAGCATGCTCACATGGATGAGTATATGTATAAAAATGAAAACAAATAGAGTTCATACCAGCCTCTCACCACAATCGAATTGTCGTAGATCGTCATTATTGCCTTTCACTTGTGTAGCTTGGATAATATGAAATGAAAACCACGCTCCAGCCACCGAAGACCATTGAACTCATAGTGAACTTTACAAACTAAAGAAGAATAGCAAATATTTTTGGTGTTTTCGAATTGGAAACAAGAACAAAAAAAAAACAAGCAAACAAAGCAAAATCTTTTTGGATTTTCTTATAGCAAACCAACGATAGCAAATAAAGCAAAATAAATGCAAGAAACCAAAATAAACAAATGGTGAAGAGAAACAACAGAAATATTTTTGGTCTTTTTGTGTTTTAGGAAAGAAACAAAGCAAAAACAAGAAAATGGAAACTAGAAGAGTCACATAAACACAAAGCAGCAGGAATTCGTCAAACTTGACAGCAGTACAGTAATCGATTTTTAAGAAATTCTACGACTGCTCAAATCGAAAAGTGTTCAACTAATGAAAGTTAGATAACAACCTGGGGAACATGCACAAAAATTGGCTTCGCAAAATATCTTTCTGGCTATTTTTGAGAATTTTTTTTGGTAACAGTTCAAAATCTGTTTTCAGGCAGCACTTCCCCAAATATCATCTCCCTCTCATTAGAAAACCACTCAAAAAAACTAAACAAGTATATACAAGTATCCAGCAACCATAATATGCAAAGAATGAGTGATGCCGGTATACCTCCCCCCCAAGCTTAGGCTTTTGGCCTAAGTGGAGTTCAATCCCATGGTGCCCATGAAGTAGCACCTCCGTAGTACGACGAAGATGGATCATATTCCGGGTATGTGCTAGAAGAAGCACCCGGATACGTGACGGTGTATTCGTAGGAGGGCTCGGCGTCCTCGGAGTCATGCTGCTGGTAGAAGCCTTGTATCTTCAGTTTCTCCTCCACCTCCTCCTTAGAGAGCGACCATTGTTTCCTGTCAATACTGAACAAGTCTGGCTGGGGCAAAGGGATTTCCTTCTCATCCCCGTCAGCAAACAACATTCTATAGACCAAATTATCTAAAGTAGAATCAGCGGTAACAAATTGATGGCTCTTCATAGCAGCAATATCAAGCCTTATAGGAGTTAATGGCACATCATTAGAGTCAAGAGGAAGTTCTAAATGTGCTAAAATGCGCGATGCAATAGTTCCTCCAAAAATAGGCCCCTTGTTAGACAAACGGCGAGCAATAAGAGAACCAAGATGATAAGGTGTCTCTCCAGTAAGTGCAGCAATTAAGAAAGCAAGATGGTAGCTAGAAATATTGCTAGTGTTCTCCCTACCAAGAATGCTAGTAGCAATGTAATAGGCAAAATACTTAATGGCGGGGAGTTGGATGTTTCTTATCTTGCCACGCTGAATGGTGCGGCAATCATCATTGGTGATCTCTCGATAGAGCTCCAACAAGACCCTGGGGTTGTCCTCAATCTTCCTTGCTGTACCTGCAGGGGCAATACCCAATGCAACACAAAATTCTTCCAATTTCATAGTAATAGGATTACCATAGATCTTGAATGCAACTGTCGGGCCATAGTGCTTGTTGCTGAACTTGAAGCTCTCAACAAAGATCTTGGTGAGCATGTAGTATTGCTCCCTTTCATCTCCCATATAGGCGGTTAAGCCCGCCTTATTAACGAGGGTCAAGAAATCATCCAGCAACCCTGCATTACTCAAAAAGTCATAACATGGGAAAGATGAAGCGTTAGGGACTCCATTGTCTTCTTCGGGCTCGAAGCTTGGCGCGATGACATCCTCATTGTAGGATCGCCTGAATCGAGTGGCGGTCCTAGAGGGCCTTCCGGTGCTTGTCGTCTCTCTCTCAAACACTTCTCCAAAGTTGAAATTATCCATCTTCCTTTTCTGAAATTTTTTCAACAAACATTATAAAATTTGATTTGGTGACATATAATTGAGTGGAACTACCATAGGAACTTGCTAGAGTACTAATCATGCATCAAAACTAGTTTATACAACTTAGAAAAAGCACGCAAGCTCACTAAACATGTTACCTACAGCAGCAAAATATTCAAGATATACTCAACCAAACAAAATTCTACTTGGATAATCGGAGGAGTCACATACCGGAGAGCAAATGTGCCAAATTTCAGACAGAAATCTGGGTTGAGCAAAGAGATCGAGAAATCTTGAGCTCTTGAGCAGAAACACGAGTGAGAGAAAGCTGGTGTTGATTTTTTCGGGAGAGAGAAGAGTGTGGGAGGAAGAGATGCTAAAGTGGGGCAAGGGGGAGCCCACACACCAGGGTGGCGCGCCCCCCTTCCAGGCCGCGCCGGCCTGTGGGGTGCCACCCTGGGGTGCCCCACTAGTCATCCCCAGGTGCTCCCAGGTGTGTCTTCGAAAAATAGGACCAACGGTATAATTTTTGTGAATTTTTGAAAACTTTGAAAAATGCACATTTCTGGGTATTAAGTTTATTATTACTGGACAGAAAAAAGATTTTGAAATTTCTATACAACTAAGGAACTTTGCAAAACAAAAGTGCTACAGCAAATAGAACAAGTGGAGGAAGAAAGAAATGTTGTTTACCTCTTCTATGCATATAAAAAGTATTTGTTAACAAGGTTGATCAAGTCTTGCCACCAAATAAATTTTACATAGCATAAGAAGAAATAAACCTCAAATCAATCATGTTACCTTGAATTGTATTGATATGGATCCAATCATAAGATTTTGATAACATTCTTTAGGCTCATATATAGGACAATCAATTGTTCCAACTTTGATAGTTCTCACATTAGAAATGGTATTAACTCCACATACTTTATCAATCCTTTTGGGGAAATAGACGGTATGCTCCTTATCATCAACATTGAAAGTAACTTTTCCTTTATTGCAATCAATAACAGCCCCTGCGGTGTTAAGAAAAGGTCTCCCAAGAATAATAGACATATTATCATCTTCAGGCATTTCCAACACAACAAAATCAGTTAATATCAAGCAGTTATTAGTAACTTGAACGGGAACATCCTCACATATACCAACATGAATAGCAGTAGATTTATCAGCCATTTGCAAAGATATATCAGTAGGTATCAACTTATCTAAATAAAGTCTCTTGTAAAGAGAAAAAGGCATAACACTAACACCGGCTCCCAAATCACATAGAGCAGTTCTAACATAATTATTCTTAATAGAACAAAGAATAGTAGGTATACCTAGGTCGCCCAACTTCTTTGGAACTTTGCCATTGAAAGAGTAATTAGCAAGCATAGTGGAAATCTCCTCATTAGGGATTTTCCTTTTGTTAGTGACAATATCTTTCATATACTTTGAATAAGGAGGCAATTTAATAGCATCAGTCAAAGGGATTTGCAAGAATAAAGGTTTCATCCAATCACAAAATTTATTATAGTGTTCTTCTTCCTTTGATTTTAGTTTCTTAGCAGGAAAAGGCATTTGCTTTTGCACCCAATGTTCCCTTTCATTACCATGTTTCTCAGCAATAAAATCTTCTTTAGTATACTTTTTATTTTTAGCATGCTTTTCAGGTTCATCTTCAACCTCTTCTTTATATGAAGCATCATTCTTATCCTTATCATTATCATGTTCATTACCACTTTCAGTTTCAGCATCAGAAATAGAAATACTATTAGGATCATTAACAGGTTCAGAGGATTCTACAACATTTTTATGTTTCTTCTTCTTTTTCTTAGAAGGAGCACTAGGTTCAATTCGTTGAGAATCTTCTTCAACTCTTTTGGGATGCCCTTCAGGATATAGAGGATCCTGGGTAGAGACACCGCTGATCAATTTGAGTTTGAACCATTTGAAAATGTTTAACAAGCATCTTAACATCATTGGAGGTTCTCTCCACAATATCATGCAAATTGCTAATAGCTTGAGAATTTTCCATTAGATGATTCTCTACTCTCATATTAAAATTTTCTTGCTTAACAATATAATTATCAAACTCATCTAAGCATTGAGCAGGAGGTTTCGAATACGGAATATCTTCCCTAGTAAAGCGTTGAAGGGAGTTTACCTCAATCATGGATGAAGGGGGAATTATCTCACATATATCTTCTATGGGAGGTAGATTCTTCACATCTTCGGATTTAATACCTTTCTCCTTAAGAGACTTCTTGGCTTCCCTCATATCTTCATCATTTAATTTTATCAAACCCCTCTTCTTCAATATTGGTGTCGGAGTTGGTTCAGGTGTAGTCCAATCATCATAATTCCGGCCTATCTTAGCCAATAATTCTTCAGCTTCGTCTGGAGTTCTTTTCCTGAAAACGCAACCAGCACAACTATCCAGATATGCTCTAGACTCAACGGTTAGTCCACTATAGAATATATCAAGTAAATCATGCTTTTCCAAATCATGTCTAGGTCGAGCCCTGATAAGAGAGCAAAATCTTGCCCATGCTTCAGGCAATTTCTCTCCATCTTCCAGGTCAAAGCTATAAATTTTCTGTAAAGCAGCATGTTGAGCACTAGCGGGAAAGTATTTCCGAAAGAAAACATCAAGCAAATCACCTGGACTTTTAATAGAACCAGGAGGCAAATTATTATACCAAGTTTTAGCATCATCCTTTAATGAGAAGGGAAAATTTTTAGCAACGAAATAAGTACGCATCTTGACATCATCAGAAAACAAGCTACTCATAGAAGAAAGTTCATTCATGTGTTCTACAGCACTTTCTTTTTCAGTACCACAAAAGGGTGTTTTCTCAACAATAGCTATATGAGATAGATCAAGAGAAAAATCATAATCTTTATCCTTAATGCATATAGGAGATGTGGCAAATTTAGGATCAGGAGATAGCTTATGTCTAACAGTATATTGTGCAAGAAACTTTTTAATTTTTCTTGCATCAGTAGTAGCATTGCATCTATTAATAAAATCATCATTAAGCTCCACATAATCCTCATCAGGATCATCACTAGAATAATCAAGTTCAGGTGAATTAACAGGTGTAGCAGCATTAGGAGTTTCAGTATTTTCAATTTGTCTAGACCTAGCAATTGTAGCATCTAGAAAGGATCCCAATGAACCACTATCATCAAGCACAGCAGAAACATTATCAATATTATGAGAGTTTTCAGATTCAGTAGAAGTACCAGCAAGTGAAGCTTGCGGCGGTGAAACAAGTTGACTTATCACAGATGGTGAATCAAGAGTAGCAGAGGTACTCAGAGTTTAGGATCGCGAGGTTTACCCATGATGGAGAATTTGCAGCGAACAATATCAATCCAAGTGAACTTCCAAATAAAGCTATGCTCCCCGGCAACGGCGCCAGAAAATAGTCTTGATGACCCACAAGTATAGGGGATCGCAACAGTCTTTGCGGAAAGTAAAACCCAATTTATTGATTCGACACAAGGGGAGACAAAGAATACTTGAAAGCCTTAACAGCGGAGTTGTCAATTCAGCTGCACCTGGAAACAGACTTGCTCGCAAGAGTTTATCAATAGTAACAGTATTATAGCAATAGCAGTAGCGAAATAACAGCAGCAGAGTAACAGAGACAGCAGTAGTAATTATAGTAAACAGCAGGATTAAAATACTGTAGGCACAGGGATGGATGACGGGCTTTGCATGGATGAGAGAAACTCATGTAACAATCAAAGCAGGGCATTTGCAGATAATAATAAAACGGTGTCCAAGTACAAAGCAATTCATAGGCATGTGTTCCATATATAGTCGTACGTGCTCGCAATGAGAATCTTGCACAACATCTTTTGTCCTACCAGCCGGTGGCAGCCGGGCCTCTAGGGAATCTACTGGATATTAAGGTAATCCTTTTAATAGAGTACCGGAGCAAAGCATTAACACTCCGTGAACACATGTGATCCTCACATCACTACCATCCCCTCCGGTTGTCCCGATTTCTGTCACTTCGGGGCCTTTGGTTCCGGACAGCGACATGTGTATACAACTTGCAGGTAAGATCATAAAACAATGCATATCATGATGAAATAATAACATGTTCAGATCTGAGATCATGGCACTCGGGCCCTAGTGACAAGCATTAAGCATAACAAGTTGCAACAATATCATCAAAGTACCAATTACGGACACTAGGCACTATGCCCTAACAATCTTATGCTATTACATGACCAATCTCATCCAATCCCTACCATCCCCTTCAGCCTACAGCGGGGGAATTACTCACACATGGATGGGGGAAACATGGCTGGTCGATGGAGAGGCGTTGGTGGTGATGATGGCGATGATCTCCTTCGATTCCCCATCCCGGCGGAGTGCCAAAACGGAGTTTCTGGTCCCCGAGACGGAGTTTCGCGATGTGGCGGCGTACTGGAGGGTTTCTGGCGACTTCGACTTCTTTCTCGCAATTTTTAGATCGAACCCCTTAAGTAGTCCAGAGGGGGGCGTTGGAGGCCAGCCGAGGGGGCCACACACTAGGGCGGCTGACAAGGTATTAACTTGTCAATGCCTATGGATTGTAGGCTAGGGTTTAGTTGGAAGTAGAGGGCAAGTAGATCTCGAAGGTTTTAGCCGAAAAGTACTCGACGATTATGAAACTAGGGTTTAGTAAAACAATGATTCGATCCTCTCTGCGTCCCTCGACTCCCCCTTATATAGGAGGTGGAGCCGAGGGATTCGTGCTGTACAAGTTACAAAGTCCGGGAAGGTTTCTAACTCATCCCGCAAGATTACGAATAAGACTTTCTATTACAACTCTAGCTTTCCTTAATAATATCTTGGGCTTCCGAATCTTCTTATTCTTCGGGTAGCGGGCCTTCAGTAAACCCTGGGTACTATCTTCGGCAGGCCCATTTGGGATGCCTATGTCAGTAGCCCCCGAGATTTTGCTTGAATCGCAGAGTTAAGGAAAATCTCCACTGTTTATTTTTATTCGACAGCTTCAACTTTTTCTATATTTCTTCTCATAAACTTCTATATTGTACAGGGATAATGGTAGTTGGGGCTAGTTCATCTGACGGATCAGGTACTAGTTAACTGCTCTAGTGGCAATCCGCAAAAACCTACTTCAAGATCACGTCCCAGGACATGACCTCGGGATACTGGTGTAAACTTCGACAGGTGCCGCTTAAGGTCTTACCATTCTGTCGAGTCCCAGTAAAATTTATCGGGTACCTAATGCGTCCGTTAGGATTTTTCTTCGTATCTGTTGATACGGATAAAAATGTAACGTAGCGCATCTTTGGCGATGCCACGCCCAGCAGAACGGATCTGGGGTCTTACCTTCGCAAATTTGCGGCATTCAGAAATTGATCGCAACTTCAGCATTCTGAGAATATATTGTCGAGTGCTTTTTCGGCTATTGGAATGGCACATTTTATCGAGTCAAAAATGACTTATATTGCCCTCCCGATGGGAGTATATGTAGAGTTAATTATAACTCGAAATATACTTTTTTACTCTTCTATCTTTCTTTTTCTCTTTCTTTCTTTCTTTTTTATAATTTCATCGGGCACGCGAGCAGTGTTCCCGATGGGAGTAGCCCCCGAGGCTACAGCCAAGGACTTGTACTTGGGTGTAGGCTCCACGCCTTATGCCGTTATATCTTCTTTTATCTCCCGAATTTTTATAATTTCTCGGGTGCGCGAACAGCGCTCCCGATGGGAGTAGCCCCCGAGGCTATGAACAAATATTTGTATTTGGTCATAGTCTCACGCCATTTCTATCTTGTCATTCTGGATCTTTTCCTTTTTTCCAAAGTAGCCCCCGAGCATTTGATCAAAAACTTGTATTTGATCAAAGGCTCAGCATTATTTTTCCGTGTCGCCTTTTATGAAGCTGTTCAGTCGAATTTTTCTTCTACCAAGGTGATGTTATTGCTGATGATAGCCACGATTGCTAGTCAGAAATTTGTGACAAGTCTTTTCTCGCTGCCATGCGGGCCCAATTGATCCACTATCTTGACACGTCGTGCAAGTGGGGGACACACGTCCTCCGCTTTTGCTGGCGCACGCACCGTAACTTCCCCAACGCTGAATTACTTTTTTACCCTTGTTGCAACGTGGGTATCATCTGCCACACATTTTCCTTATCCAACGGCTCATCGTTTCACCGCACCCCTATATAAGATCGTCTTCTTCCTCCTTGAGCACTTCCGCTCGCACCGTCCTCCTAATCTCATCTGCAAACTTCTTCCTGCGATCCACAGCCACCTAAGCTCCTCGCCTCCAGGCTGCAAACCCTGCGCCATTGTTGATGCCACCTCGTCGATTGACAAGGCACAGCACGCCGGAGTCCTCCATGGCCGCCGTGGATCTTGGGGCGGCGGAGTGGGAAAGATCGAAAATTTCCACTCAAGACATCAACATGCTGAAGAAGCTGGGGATCAGCAAGAAACCCAAGGCATTGTGCTTCCCCAGTGAGGAGAGCTACCCAACCCCTCCAATGGGGTACCGGGTAAGTTTTGTCGATCACCTCATCCGCGGTCTGTCCGCCCCCATTCATCCTTTTCTCCGTGGACTGCTTTTTATCTACGGTCTGCAACTCCACCACCTCACGCCAAACTCCATTCTTCACATCTCCATTTTCATCACTCTTTGCGAGGCTTTCCTTGGCGTCCAGCCTAACTGGGCTCTATGGAAGCGCATTTTCTTCTGTCGCCGTAATGGCTCTCCCAATGTCGCCTATAATATAGGCGGCGTTGTAATTTCTGTTCGGTCCACTGTCGACTACTTCGATGTTAAACTCCCTGACTCAGTTCAAGGATGGCGCAAGAAGTGGTTGTACATTCAGGAGGAAAACCACGGATGTGCTGAGGACAACATCCCTCCTTTTGATGGTGCCGAGAAAATCTTTCGCCGCCACTCCTGGGACGCAGAGGCTACCGATGAAGAAAAAGCGTCGCCAGAAGCCTTGATGGCTCGCATCCATGAGTTACAAAATACTCGCGGCAAAGAATTATCGGGTATCCAAATCACTGCATACTTTCTTAGGACTAGAGTGCAGCCACTTCAAGCTCGCAAGTATCCTCTCTGGAAATATGCTGGCGAGAAGGATGAAGATCGGCTGTCGGTGGATTTGGAGGTCAAAGACTTGGAAAAGCTTGTCCGAAAACTCTCGTCTCTCAGCAAAAAAGATCCTGTCCCTTCTTCTTGTCGTGTAAAACCATTCAGCGCCGCCAATCCACTCCCCAAGGTAACCTTTGTCGACTGTCTGGTTATTGCTTTGCTATTTTTATTGCAACTCCTTTTTTGACATCTTCCCTTATTGTATTTTTATGTTGTGCAGAACCATCCAGTCCTTGTCTCGCTTCCTCCTCTTCCTGAAGGTGGAGAAGTCGAAGAAAGGGCCATTGTCCCTGATGACAACCAAGAGGCTCCCTCTTTTGTGAATGAACCCGTGGATTCTCTAAAATCTGCGGCTTCTTCTGAAAAAGACGGTGCTTCCGAAGGTACTGCATCAGTGCAATCTCCTCCTCCTGCTGTTTCTCCAAGGAACAAAAGGAAGAGGAATGATGTCGAAGATTCCGGCACCTCCAAAGCCGAAGAAGTTGATCCTTCACGCCAGAAGGCAACTTATGATCCATATCTCGCCTCCCTCGTCAGCTCGTAAGTCACCTTGATTTCCCCTATTTATGTACTCGAAGATTTTTATCTCATCTTGCTTTTTATGCTGTCGACCTTTAATCACAGTGACGATGAGGAAGAAGTACCCACTCGTGACGTGGCTCCTCGGACGAGCACGTCACATACTTTACTTGTCTCAAAGACACCAGTTGAGGGAGAAGAATCCTCGCCACCTCAACAAAACGTCGTCACCACCACTTCTCCTTCAAGCCCCCTTGCTCCTTCACCAAAAAGGACAAGGGTTGAAACGATCATTGAGCCTGCCCCTCAATTGGGTATCTCTTCTACTCTGCTCTTGGATGATGTAAGTTTTTAATTTTCTTGCCAATATGTGTGTTTCCTCTGTTTGCTTTTTTATGCCTTCACGTTTTTCTTATACCGATGTTTTTTCTGCCTTCGTTTTTCTTTGACAGCCCATGATCAAAGAGCTTGTTCGCATCGGATCCCAATTTATTGGGTACCGTGAATATGCCAGCAGGACTGAAGGTAACAACTTTTTTGCTGCCACTATTTCTAACTTCTTGCTCCTATTCTTGTCGCAATCTTGACTGTTCTTTTCTATTTTGTCAGAGAAACTTGCAGAGGCCAACAAGCTTGCCGACACTTTTGCTCAGAAACTGGAGCAAAGTGAAATGGCTCGCAAGAAAGCCGAACTTGATGCTAGCCAAGCCAAAGCAGAGGCTGATGAGGCCAAGGCAAAAGCTGCTAGTGTCGAGGAACTGCAGAAGAGACTTGAAGATGTCGAAACTGCTTTAAACGAGCACAAGGCCGCACAGGCTACTCATGAAAAGGGAATCCTCAAGCGCTTGAGCACGCAAAATCGACGCTTCCTTGGTAACTTTGTTGATCATTTCTATTTTTCTTAGGACTTCCTTCCTTTTGTTTTTACTTGCTGTTGACTAACATATATTTTTTATGGCAGGTCAAACAAGCCAAGAGTTTGATCTTGAGAATCCCACCAATGATCCTCTGCTTGACGCACTTTCTTATCTGGAGTTTCATGGCCAAGAAATTCGCGAAGGCGTGGTGAATGCTGACGCAGGATTGTCGAAGTTGTTCCCCTACTTCTTCCCGAAGAAAGAGGAGCCTAAGACCTTCCTTGCCCTTGCCAAGGACTTCAATCCACCGGAGGATCTTGGACTGAAGATGCGCCAAGAGAACATGAAGGTTGCTGTCGAGAACACTATTGCCTTGGTCGCTGACAGCCAACAAACTGTTGACTGGATGAAGGTTGGCGACACCGAGCAGATAGATCAAGCAAAATGGCGGTCGTTGATCAAGGCTGCCAAGCCCAACACGAAGAAAATCTTGGCCTATCTCGGGATCAAGCCATCTGCGACTCCTAGCTCATCAAGGCCGGAGGTCTAGTTGAATGCCTTTTCTTTTTCTTTCCTTTGCTTTCTCTATTTCTTTTGCTGTTGTCGCCATTTTAGCTTTGGCGACGATTATCCTGTTAGTCCCTTTGGAGAACTTCTTTTGTAATGTCCGTGTAAACTTTCTAGAAATCAATGAAATTCCTCTTGGTACTATCATTGATCCTGGGACTTTCTTTTCCAGTTGATATTTGATAATTATTCGACCAACCCTTGCTCTGCCGATGCTTCACCTGCTTCTTCCTTCTCGAAGAAAATACTAGTCGATGATAATCCCCTCGAAGGTTCTTCAAGCAAACATTTGTCGGAAGATTTGCAAGAACTTCGACAACAACTTCAATCCATGAAGAAACAGACTCTGGCAATGATGGAACAATCTCGGAAAGCATCCGAACAAGAAAAACTTGCTCTCCAACAAGCCAAAGAGGCTATGGCTGCCAAGGATACTGCTGTATTGGAAGCAAAGGGAGCCACTACCCGAGAAAATAGCATGCTCGAGCTAATGTTGGAAGCTAGCACAGATATGTTAGGTATGTTTTTCCAACCTAACAATGCCTCCTCTTTAGTTTGCTGTGCCCCCCTTCAAATTTCTTGCCTTGTCGCTTAATAGGCTCGGTTCTTGATGCTGCCGCCGAAGATCGAAGAGTAAACGAGAGAACAAATCTTCTTGTCAATCTTTCCCTTAACCATGGCTGTTTATTCTGGGCCACCCCTGAGCAGAACCGGCAAATTGTCAGGTTCCAAGATCATGCTTGCCAAGTGCGCGAATTTCTCAATTTTTGCACGACAACATTAACCCTTGTTTACAAGACTTTGTTTCCTCGAAATGAAGTTCCCAAAACTCTTCCTGAATTGCTGGAGATATTCAGAGATGCTCCCCGCATTCATAATTTTGTGCGAGCTCAATTGACTGCTGGAGCATGGTTCGCCATGATTATGATAAATATTTGTCATCCAAAATTAGACCTGACGAAGATTGTTGCTGATTGCCTGGCCAAGAAATCGCGGCGAAAAAATGATATTGATACAATCAATGAGATGGTAACTCCTGTGGCCGAGTCGATGATAGATGAGCTTCTTCGGATGGACTCAGAATTCTTCGTCAAGGGGTCCTATGCTGAACATAAAACAACCAGAGGCTTGTCCATAGATAGTATTTTAGGCTTTGACTGATTTGTACTATATTGCAAAACATTGTGTCTGTATCTTTTTTGATTTCTTTTTTATTTCCGAAGATATTTGTTGTATATTGTAAAGTGCTCTATATTGTTGGAGCCCCCGAGCCTTCTGGCTAGAGTTTGTACTGTTTTTTCCATCTCGAAGATTTTTCCTCTTGTCGTAATAAGATATCTTTTATTTTTTTCTCAAACAAGTTGCAAGCCCCTGAGTATCTTAGTGTCGAAGTTCTATATTTTTGCTGCGAGGTTTTTATACCAAAGCAATGAGTATGCTATATTTATAACTTGTTGGCTTCCGATGTTATATTTGGTGAGGTATTAGTGTACCAAGGCGAAATATTTCGGTAAGACTAGTTTATCTATATTGGACATATTTTGTAACTTGAAGGCGTTGAGCCCCCGAGCATATCGAAGAATAAGAAATATATCTCCACTATCTTTATTATATTGCAGCACCGCGAGCCCGCCTCATTAAAAACCTTTCCGGCCCCACTCGGTGCCCCGAAAAGGAAAAGAGTGCGTCTGAAAACTCGCGGGCGTTTCAGTACATTGTATTTTTACAGAGAAGGACTATATTTCGACTCTAGGCGTAGAACCGCCTGAGCTGCGCCACGTTCCAGGGGTTTTTCTCGGGAGCCCCCGTCTTCTTGTCCTTGATCCTGTATGCTCCTCCATCGATGACTTCCGTGATGACATATGGACCTAGCCATGGTGATTCGAGCTTCTCAGTACTTTTTTTTATTTAACTGCAAGACCAAATCCCCGACCTGAAAAGACCTTGGCCTTAACCGTCGACTGTGGTAGTTTTTGAGGTCTTGGTGGTATTTGGTGACTCGTGAAAGTACTTCATCTCGAGCTTCGTCGAGTGCATCCATATCATCCTCCCGAGCGATTTGTGATGTTTCTTCGTCATACTCTGTTACTCTTGGAGAATCATGCTCTACTTCAATTGGTAGTACTGCTTCGGCTCCGTGGACGAGAAAAAACGGAGTTTCTTGTGTCGCTGTATTTGGTGTTGTTCGGATGCTCCACAAAACACTTAGCAGTTCCTCTGGCCAAGTATGTCGAGCTTTTTCAAGCGGTCCTAGCAGGCGCTTTTTGAGGCCGTTGCAGATGATTCCATTGGCTTTCTCGACTTGTCCGTTAGTTTGCGCGTGCCCAACTGACGCAAAGTGCAATTTAATGCCTACTTCTGCGCAGTATTCCTTGAATTCCTTGGATGTGAAGTTTGAACCATTATCTGTGACAATGCTATGGGGCACTCCAAACCGAAAAACGAGGCCTTTCACAAACTTTATTGCCGATGCTGCATCTGGTGAATTTATTGGCTTCGCTTCTACCCACTTGGTGAATTTGTCGACAGCGACCAGCAAGTACTCATACCCTCCTGGCGAAGCTTTGTGCAACTTGCCCACCATATCAAGTCCCCATTGGGCAAAGGGCCACGACAATGGTATTGGTGTTAATTCTGCCGCTGGAGAGTGAGGTTTTGCGGCAAATCTTTGACACGCGTCGCAGGTTCTTACTATTTCCTTGGCATCCTCGATTGCTGTCAACCAATAGAATCCTGCCCGAAAAACTTTGGCTGCAATAGCTCGACTACTTGCGTGGTGGCCACATATTCCTTCGTGTACATCCTTCAGAATTATTCTTCCTTCCTCGGGTGTGACACACCTTTGCAGAACGCCTGAAATACTTCGCTTGTATAACTCCCCCTTGATCACTGTGAAAGCTTTGGATCGTCGAATAATTCGCCTGGCCTCAACTGGATCGTCGGGTATTTCTTTCCTAAGGATATATGATATATACACTTGCATCCAAGGAACTTCTACCATCATCACAAGTTCTTGGTCCTCTTCATCCTCCGTGGTTTCTTTGAGGGGCGCCGAAGTTTTTTCTTCCTTTGCTTTTTTCTGCACCTTTTTCGGCTTCGTGGATCTCTCCGCTATTTCTTCCCAAAATACTCCTGGCGGGATTGGGAGGCACTGCGATCCGATGTTTGCGAGAACGTCGGCTTCATCATTGCTCAATCTACTGATGTGATTTACCTCACACCCATCAAACAGCTTCTCAAGCTCATTGTACACCTCCTTGTATGCCATCATGCTATCATTGACTGCGTCACATTGGTTCATAACTTGCTGAGCCACCAATTGTGAGTCGCCAAAGATTTTTAGTCGAGTTGCACCGCAAGCTTTCGCCATCTTCATCCCGTGTATGAGGGCTTCATATTCCGCTTCATTGTTGGATGCGTTAGAGAACGTCATCCGAAGGACGTACTTCAATTTGTCGCCTTCAGGTGATATAAGTACTACTCCTGCACCAGCTCCTTCTGCTCTCTTGGACCCATCGAAGTTCATGGTCCAAGTTCTCGACAAATCTGGGGGTCCCGTGTTTTGTAGCTCCATCCACTCTGCAATGAAATCTGGCAGAACTTGCAACTTGATTGCCTTTCTTTTTTCATACGTGATGTCCCGAGGGGAAAGTTCTATTCCCCAAAGGGAGACACGCCCTGTAGCTTCTGGATTGTTCAGTATATTTGAAAGAGGTGCTTCGTTGACTACTATTATCGGGTGTGCCGAAAAATAGTGGCGCAACTTCCTTGCCGTTGTAATTACTCCATATGCTAGTTTCTAGTACTGCGGGTACCGCTGTTTGGAAGGCGATAAAGCTTCACTGATGAAATATACTGGCCTTTGCACTCCATGGAGTTTTCCTTCTTCTTCTCTTTCAACAACTAGCACCGTGCTTACCACTTGGGGCGTGGCTGCAATATACAGCAGGAGAGGTTCCTTTTCCTTCGGCGCCACCAAGATTGGTGGTGTCGAGATTGTGCGCTTCAAATCCTCGAAAGCTCTATCGGCCTCTTCGTTCCACTGGAATTTCTCTCCTTGCTTTATCAGAGTGTAAAATGGTAACGCTTTTTCTCCTAGCCTGGCGACGAACCTGCTCAAAGCTGCGACTCGCCCAGTTAGCTGATGTATTTCTTTCAACTTTGTTGGCTTCCTCATTGTTACGATAGCTTGTATTTTGTCGGGATTTGCTTCAATCCCTCTTGCTGAAACTAGAAACCCCAGAAGTTCTCCTGCTGGAACGCCAAAAGAACACTTCGTCGGGTTCAGCTTGAGGCAGAATTTGTCGAGGTTGTCAAAGGTTTCCTTGAGATCCTCGATCAGCGTTGCCCCCTTTTTTGACGTTATGACGACATCGTCGATGTATACTTGCACGTTTTTCCCAATCTGTGTCGCCAAACACTTCTGCATCATCCTCTGATATGTTGCTCCCGCGTTTTTCAGCCCAAAGGGCATTGTTCTGTAGCAAAACACGCCATAAGGTGTGATGAACGCTGTCTTTACTTCATCTTCTTCTTTCAATCTGATCTGGTTGTAACCAGAATATGCGTCCAGGAAGGAAAGACGTTCACATCCAGCCGTGGAGTCGATAATTTGATCGATCCTCGGGAGGGGAAAGTGATCCTTTGGACAATGTTTATTGAGACACGTAAAGTCGACGCACATGCGAAGGACCTTAGTGTTTTTCTTCGGCACCAACACAGGATTTGCTACCCATGTGGCTTCTGTGTGCAACTCCTTGATAAAACCAGCTTCTCGTAGTCGATCGATTTCTGACAGCATAGCCTTGCGGTTTGGTTCCGAAAAACGCCGCAAAGGTTGTTTGATTGGTCTCGCTAGTGGATCCAAGTTTAGGTGGTGCTCGGCAAGTTCCCTGGGTACTCCTGGCAGGTCAGCTGGACACCATGCGAAGATTTTCCAGTTCTCACGGAGAAACTCGATGAGCGCGCTTTCCTATGCGAGGTCCATGTCGTTTGCGATGGACGTCGTCTTTTTCGGGTCTGTCGGGTGAATCTGCACCTCCTTAGAATTTTTCTCGGTGTTGAAAGTTGATTCTTTGTTTGGCCTTCCAACGTCTGGCAACACGTCGTAGTCAGTCATACTCCTTGACGCCAAATACTCAGCTTGCATCCCGAAAGTTTCTGATATCCGATGAAAATCCTTATCGCACTTATCGGCTAAGGCGAAGCTTCCTTTGACTGTGATTGGTCCCTTCGGTCCAGGCATCCTCCACAACAGGTATGTATAGTGTGGTACCGCCATAAATCTAGCATATGCTGGTCGTCCCAACAGAGCGTGGTACTGCGACGGAAAATCCACAACTTCAAATTCCAGCTTCTCGATTCTATAATTCTCTCGGGTTCCAAACTGAACGTCGAGATTGATCTTCCCCAATGGATAACTTGGTTTCTCCGGTGTGATACCATGGAACCTCGTGTCTGTTGTCTTCAAGTTTGCTAGGGATATGTTCATCTTCCTCAATGTATCTGCATACATAAGGTTTAAGCTGCTGCCGCCATCTATGAACACTCGAGAGACATCAAATCCCGCAATAACTGCTGGTAAGATAAGTGCTGACTGCCCTGGTCGTGGAACTTGCTGCGGATGATCTGCTATGGTGAAGCCAATATCTTGCCCTGACCAATTAAGATACTCGACTGTTGGTGGAGGCATTTTTTCTGCCATGAACACCTATCGTGAGATTACTTTCTGAGCTCTATTGGATGGCCTTCCCTTCTGAATCATCGACACCGCTCCGTTGGAGTTAGGATCAACGTAAGGTGGTGGTGGAGGTGCTGCCGCTATTCTGAGCTGATGTCGATTATCTTCTGTAATCGCGGGAGGAGGTGGCAAGTGAATCTCGCTCCTGGGTTCTCGAGGATTTCTCTGTGCTGCCCGAGCGTTAGCGTGCTCTGCCCACCTTAACATTGCCTGGAAATTGCGACAATCTTTCTGCAGATGTCCTGACTGTCTTTTCCCGTTGCTGTCGAGGAAAAAGTGCATCTGACACGGCCCATTCATCATCTCTTCAGGAGACACGAAAGGTCTCGGGAACCTAGGTCCGCTATTTTGCCTGTTGTTTCGAGAATCGTCTCTATTATCGCCTCGCTGCTCATTGCTTCTCTGATAATCATCTCTGACGTTTCCTCCTGTATTTGCCCGAAAACCTACCGAAATTTGTCCTGGAGCATCATAGTTCGGGTACTGCCGAGGAAATCGTCGCCTCGGTTGATAATTTCGACCACGGTCCTCCTCTGGCGACCTGTGCCGTTTGTTGTGGACAGCATCTTCTCCATCTGCCCATCTGTTTGCTATTTCCATTAACGCGGATACTGTCTTTGGGTTGGTCCTTCCCAAGTCCTCGACAAAATCTCCACGCCTGATTCCTGCGACAAACGCATCTATCGCTCCCTCGTCAGATATATTTTCTGCCGAGTTTTTGATGATGTTCCACCTTTGGATATATTTTCTCATTGGCTCGTCTGGCTTTTGTCGACATGCTCTCAACTCCTCTAATGACGCAGGTTTTTTGCACGTGGACCTGAAGTTCTTGACGAACACGTCCTCGAAGCTTTCCCAATCAAGCCGATAGATCCACGGAGGTAGTTTCTTTATCCAAGACCGTGCGGCTCCACTCAAATGCACCTGGATGCTTTGCATAGCTGTTGCTCTGGTTCCTCCTGTGAGTTTCACCGTCTCGAGATAATCAACTAGCCAATCTTCTGGATCTTGAAGGCCGTCGAATTTTTTGAAATTATCAGGCAACTTGAATCCCGAAGGTACTCGAGTTTTTCGCACTCTCCTCGTGAAGCACGGCAAACCGCACATATCCTCGTCGTTTAACTCTGGGGACTGCCGATGTTCTCTTCTGCTTTGTCGCGCTCTGTCGACCCTTGCTTGTGCTGCCGTATCTCTTGCTCCACTTGGTCCTTCAGGAGCTGCTGCTGCTGCCGCAGGTCGTGGACTATTTTGCCTTGCTGTTCCTTTGGGAGGTGTTGATACAAATGCCGTCCCCATGGCTCCAACTCCTGCTATCGCCATGTTGTACAATGTTTCCCTTGGATCTCCTGGAGGTGGTTTAGATGTGAGGATAAAAGCATGTGTCGCCATATACCCAGCCTCTGGTGTCTTAGGGATGATGTTTCCTCTTGTGTCTATCGACATAAAGGACATGTCGAGGTTTTGGACCAGGTGCTCTCTTTCTGCTTCGGGTATGTGTTGTAACCTTGATCTTGCTCTGTTCCGAGCTTCCCTGTGGCTATCACCCGAAGTTCTAGATTGTCGACTCAACTCTGCCCTTCTCCTGCTGGATGCAGAAGCTGCCTCCTTTCTTCTGTTTAACTCAGCTGCCTGTTTTTCCAATTCTCTTGCAGCTCGTGCGAGCCTATATTGATATGCTTGTAATTCCTCTGGCGTGGCTGTGGTGGCCATTGGTTCTGATCCATCCATAGCTCTCGCGGCTCTATCCCACGCTGCTTGTGGGAGTCGAACTCTGTGTCGCGGCTGTGGCCCGACGTATTTATTGCCCAGGCCTCGTCGCAGATCGGAGGGATCGACGTATGGATTTCCCAGATCGTCGAAAGCCTCAGATGTTTCCTCTTGGTCATTGCTTGGCTCTCCAATGACATAAATCTGATGATATTTTGTGTTCAGATCTATGTTGGGTTTGGTGACACCATCGTTGAGATTGGTGAAGACCTCGCCCACTGTAGTAGATTTGTCGATGAAGTCGTAACTGTGGACACTGCTTGAGCCATCGCTTATATATGAGTCCGCAGATGACTCAAACGACATGTCGCTGAAGATCTTGGCGAGTTTTTCTCTTGCCCTGATGCTGATGTATCGTGACGACGAAATTTCTTCTTCTCCTGATTCGGTTGACGATGTATAGCTTGAAAAATCGGAATCGACCGCCGACAAGTTAACTTATCACAGATGGTGAATCAAGAGTAGCAGAGGTACTCAGAGTTGTACCTTTTCTTGTAGTGAATGGTAATATGGCGACTTTAGGATCGCAAGGTTTACCCATGATGGAGAATTTGCAGCGAACAATATCAATCCAAGTGAACTTCCAAATAAAGCTATGCTCCCCGGCAACGGCGCCAGAAAATAGTCTTGATGACCCACAAGTATAGGGGATCGCAACAGTCTTCGCGGGAAGTAAAACCCAATTTATTGATTCGACACAAGGGGAGACAAAGAATACTTGAAAGCCTTAACAGTGGAGTTGTCAATTCAGTTGCACCTGGAAACAGACTTGCTCGCAAGAGTTTATCAATAGTAACAGTTTTATAGCAGTAGCAGTAGTGAAATAATAGCAGCAGAGTAACAGAGACAGCAGTAGTAATTATAGTAAACAGCAGGATTAAAATACTGTAGGCACAGGGATGGATGACGGGCTTTGCATGGATGAGACAAACTCATGTAACAATCAAAGCAGGGCATTTGCAGATAATAATAAAACGGTGTCCAAGTACAAAGCAATTCATAGGCATGTGTTCCATATATAGTCGTACGTGCTCGCAATGAGAAACTTGCACAACATCTTTTGTCCTACCAGCCGGTGGCAGCCGGGCCTCTAGGGAATCTACTGGATATTAAGGTAATCCTTTTAATAGAGTACCGGAGCAAAGCATTAACACTCCGTGAACACATGTGATCCTCACATCACTACCATCCCCTCCGGTTGTCCCGATTTCTGTCACTTCAGGGCCTTTGGTTCCGGACAGCGACATGTGTATACAACTTGCAGGTAAGATCATAAAACAATGCATATCATGATGAAATAATAACATGTTCAGATCTGAGATCATGGCACTCGGGCCCTAGTGACAAGCATTAAGCATAACAAGTTGCAAAAATATCATCAAAGTACCAATTACTGACACTAGGCACTATGCCCTAACAATCTTATGCTATTACATGACCAATCTCATCCAATCCCTACCATCCCCTTCAGCCTACAGCGGGGGAATTGCTCACACATGGATGGGGGAAACATGGCTGGTCGATGGAGAGGCGTTGGTGGTGATGATGGCGATGATCTCCTCCGATTCCCCGTCCCGGCGGAGTGCCAAAACGGAGTTTCTGGTCCCCGAGACGGAGTTTCGCGATGTGGCGGCGTACTAGAGGGTTTCTGGCGACTTCGACTTCTTTCTCGCGATTTTTAGATCGAACCCCTTAAGTAGTCCAGAGGGGGGCGTTGGAGGCCAGCCGAGGGGGCCACACACTAGGGCGGCTGACAAGGTATTAACTTGTCAATGCCTATGGATTGTAGGCTAGGGTTTAGTTGGAAGTAGAGGGCAAGTAGATCTCAAAGGTTTTAGCCGAAAAGTACTCGACGATTATGAAACTAGGGTTTAGTAAAACAATGATTCGATCCTCTCTGCGTCCCTCGACTCCCCCTTATATAGGAGGTGGAGCCGAGGGATTCGTGCTGTACAAGTTACAAAGTCCGGGAAGGTTTCTAACTCATCCCGCAAGATTACGAATAAGACTTTCTATTACAACTCTAGCTTTCCTTAATAATATCTTGGGCTTCCGAATCTTCTTATTCTTCGGGTAGCGGGCCTTCAGTAAACCCCGGGTACTATCTTCGGCAGGCCCATTTGGGATGCCTATGTCAGCGGCGCCCCCCCCTGGGCCGCGCCGGCCTGGTGTGTGGGGCCCTCGGGCCTCCACCTAGCTTGCTCTTCTGGCTCCCTGAGTCTTCTGGTAAAATAGGCCCATTGATATAAATTCCGAGGATTTTCCCGAAAGTTGAATTTCTGCACAAAAACAAGACACCAGAGCAATTCTGCTGAAAACAGCGTTAGTCCGTGTTAGTTGTATCCAAAATACACAAATTAGAGGCAAAACAATAGCAAAAGTGTTCAGGAAAGTAGATACATTTTGGACGTATCATGGACCGGTTGATGAAAAGTGCGCACTTCTTAGCAGTAAATCAGCAGGATAAAGGAGAGAAACTCATCGATCTTTACATCAAGGAGATCGTGAGTAAACATGGAGTGCCCAAGAAGATCGTGTCAGATCGAGGATTCGTGTTCACATCAGCATTTTGGAAGCAACTACATGAAGGTTTAGGATCCAAGTTGGACTATAGTACCGCCTATCATCCTCAGACAGGTGGACAAACAGAGAGAACTAACCAGATCCTAGAGGATATGCTTAGGGCTTGTGCCCTAGACTTCGGAGGATCATGGGAAGAGCACTTACCACTAGCAGAGTTTTCATACAATAATAGCTATCAAAGCAGCATCAAGATGGCACCATTCGAAGCTCTGTATGGACGGAAGTGTAGATCACCGATATGCTGGTATGAGGCTGGATCAAGCAAGGAGTTCAATCTTGATTATGTCAAGGAAAAACAACAAATCATTGACATTATAAGAGATAGGCTGAAGATAGCCCAAAGTCGACAGAAGAGCTATGCCGATCAGAAGAGAAGGACATGGGAGCCACAAGTTGGAGACATGGTATATCTCAAGGTGAGCCCGATGAAAGGTCTTCAGAGATTTGGAGTAAAGGGGAAGTTAAGCCCTAGATACATCGGACCTTTCAAGATTTTGAGTCAGAACCGAGGGTTAGCCTTTGAATTGGAACTACCGGGAAGGTTAGCACAAGTTCACAACGTATTCCATGTGTCGCAACTCAGGAAATGCTTAAAGACCCCAGATGAGTCAGTATCACATGATGAGCTCGAGTTACAACCCGATTTGACATACATCGAGAAGCCAGCAAAGATTCTCGAGGAGAACTGGAAACAACTCAGGAATCGAGCTATTAAGTACTGCAAGATACAATGGAAACATCACCCCGAGAGGGAAGCCACCTGGGAAAAGGAGGAAGACCTGAGGAAAACATACCCCGAACTCTTCAGGTATTACAACCACAACTTTGGGACGAAGTTTTCTTTAAGGGGGAAAGGCTGTAATGTCCCAGGTTTAGAGACGATCGAGGGGTAGATTTTAGAAAGGGATGTGCATTGCATCGTAAATTCTGGGGAAATTTCGCGCTTTCAAAACAAAACTGCATCAAAGGGGGACAAGTTTCTCTCTCGACACCTTACAGGGTTAGAGTTTCGAGAGTGCGACAAACTTGTTTCTGATTCAACTAGGTTAGGGTTTTGAGAAGAGAGGAGAGGTATTGCATCACAACTTAAGTGCATGATTGAATTAAAACTTAAGTTGCATGATTGAATTCAAACCTAAGTTGAATTTGAATTTCAAATTCAAACATCAAATAAATATCTCATAATTCAATTGTGAGGAAATTCATTAAGTAAATTATAAATAATAAACAATAAGAACAATTAATATAAAGCAAAGCTCATTAGAGAAAACTTTGAGCTTTATTGATAAATACACAAGATACATTGTCTTTACAATATTCACAATTGAAATACAAGAATATTACAACACATTACAAGAATTGGCAAAATAGAAAAAGAAAAGAAAAGAAAAGTACAATGTAATGACCTATCCTAAACTACAAGTCTATTTACATGAGATGCTTGAGCTTGATGATCTTCATCTTCACTTGATCATCATCCTTATACCCTGCACACAACAAAGCCAAGCACCAATTATGCCAAGTGGTATAGCCACTTGGCAGGTTAGAAGAAAAATGGCAAATGAAGGGATATGATCACAGCTCTGCCGAGCCTGATCCACTCAAAGCCAAGTACCAGCCAGATACCAAGCATCCGGTACACACACACAGCCAGCCTGCTCATCAGGCAGTGTGCATGCATCACAACACACACATCAGCAGTGAGTCACCAAGGGTGCCAGACCAAGCTGTCGACCAGGAGAGCAAGGGAGGGTTCATATAAAACCTTTTCCAACGCCAGAACCAGCAAACCATCGACAGACATCACTGGTAAGTCACCAGAAATCAAGAACACAAAGAACAGGAAGAACAGCACTGCTGTTCATCCTGCTCAAATCATCAAAGCACCAAATCAAGCACCATAGGATTGCAAGGAGGAGCAGGGCAAGCATAAGCTCAACACTGAAGAAATCCTCTACACCAACAAACCATCTAGGAGCTGGAGTGAGGTATAAACCAAATCATCCTGAGCAAAACCAAGTCTTGCTCATAAATAAGCATACACTTGCATCACAGAAGCAAAGTGGGTATGAAACCCTGGATATATCATCATTTGGTTGCAAGAACAATTGGTGCCAGTAAATCAAACAAAGGCTAGAAGGAAAATTAACCAAGGGAACACTGGTTGTGTCAACACAGTGACACAACCATAGAAATCCAGCATGGATTCAATCCATGTAGCCATTTCAAGACACCAAGCACCTAATTGTCTAGCTACACCATTAGAATGGTAGAAATACAATCTTCTACCAATTTTGTCAACATCAAAAAGCTTCTGGCAATCATACATGATCAGCCAGAGAGCATTTGTCCATGCACAGCAAGCCACAGAGGGGGGAGCTACCATGATAGCATCACAAGTGCTGTCAGGGCTACCTCAAACCCATAGGAACACTCACTAAGCCACTGCATCATAACCCAATAGGGTTCAGCATGAGCTAGGGTACCCAATCAGAGATTGGCATCCCTCTAGCTACATCAAATCCATCCATGAGATCATTACTGCTCAGCAGTTCACCTCATTTATCTATTCAATCAAGTTAAACTACCCAAATAAATGAGATGCATAATTAAAAAGTGCACCAGACCCTTGCAAATGATCCAGATGATCACTGCAAGCAGCAGTAGGTGCTGGGGTAAGCAAGAGCATGCACCAGCACAGGCTTGAGTGCCACATAGGCCAAGGAAGAGCATCAATGGAACACAAGTCATAGGACAACAGAAAATCACCAAGCACTGAAGATCATATGATCATCAGGGCCTAACAAAGCATGCAAGTGCATGCTAGAGCCAACCTAGCACCAATCCATGAATCATATAACTTACACAGCACCAATTCATCAACAGCTGCTTCACAGATAATCAAATAAATGGTTTATAATTGTATCCAGAAGCACATCAAATACATGATGTACCACTGGATCAAGCTAGACATGAATAGCACACATCACTGACCTTGCTCAAGCAATAATTACTCAAGTAATCCAATCAGGAATACATATATGAATGGCACACACCTATAAATAAACCATAGCAACAACTAGAGCCAGCAAGCAAGCAATTGAATAAATTGTAGCATGACCAGTAGCAACTTAGCAGTCCATGAGCATTACAAGATGCTCATGAGCAAGCATACATGAATACACTTGAGTTTCTGGCAAGCATAATAACCAGAACTGAGGCACAGAGCTAGAATTAAGCAAGAAATGCAAGCATAGCAAGCAATTAGACAAGAAATTCTTGCATAGGATAAAGGATGGCATAGCAGGGCTGCACACAGCAGTAGCACAAGCCTGGCATGGTCATGGCAGCATTGGCCAAGGCCAGCAGATACACAACAGCAAGCATGGCGCAGTAGCATAGCACATTAGCTCATGAGCAGGCAAGCATGGCGCAGCAGTAGAGCACAGCAGCTCATGAGCAGGCAAGCAAGGCGCAGCAGTAGAGCATCGGCATGGCGAGCATCTCTACATAGAGATACAAGCCATGGCCAGAGCTAGAGGGGGAAGAAGAACAAGCACAGGGGAGAGAGAGAAAGGTGGCGCACGTACCCGGGGTCGAGCAGACAGACGCAGCCATGGCAGCCACGGCGGCACACGCCGGAGCGCGGCCGCGCCAGGCCAAGCCAAGCCATGGTGGCGCCACAGCACCACCCACACTGCGGCGGCGAAACCACGGTGGCGCCATCGCGCCAGGAGCGCTGGGAGCAGCGGGATCGCGCGGATCCCGTAACCCTAGCACCAGAGAGTGTCGAGGATGAGCGCACCAGTTCGTCCGCATCAAATCGACGCGGATAGATCGACGCGCCGTCAAGCGCCGCGTCGATTGCGCACCATGGCGGGGGCCAAGTCCGGCGGACTCACCGGAATCGAGCGGCGACGGCGAAGGCGACACAGGTCGCCATAGAGAGGGTTAGGGTTAGGGTTTTGGACGCGCGCGTGAGAGAGAGAGGAGTGAGGCTGGTCGAACCAGACCAGGTGGGTTGGTTCGACCTAACCCCACTGGGTTACACCGATAGGTGGGCCCAGGGGCAAATGTGTCTTTTCACAAATGCATAAAAATGCTGAAATTTTGAAAATCACTAGTAAATGTTTAACAGCTCTAAAAAAATAATTAAAAATATGAAAACCACTCAGTATAAAAAACTCTATCATAATAAAATATCAAATAGAATTTTTTGAAGTCAAACAAGAATAAGTTCAAATTTGATGATTTAAATAATCATTTAAATCACACATTTTATTTCAATAATGAAAATAAGTCCATAAATTCTTTTGGACTCTAAAAACACCTTGACAACATTTCAAGGTTGTATTTTGCCCTAAATAGAGTATCCCTAAGTTATTCTTAGTATTAACCTCTCACATGAAATAATAACGACAACGGAAGGGGGAACAAACCCTAAAACTGGAATCATGCATCAATGCTTCTTTAACCATTGCCCTTATCGGACAATGATGCTATTTTTCAGCAACAAAGGACAAGGGTCAGTCCACACCATCCAACTGCAACATTTTGCAGTGTTCAGGCAAGTTCATCACTTGCTCATACCATTCGAGTATTTTTATCAAATTACTTGCAAAGTACTATGTTTATCACTATTGCATAAAAAGCAAAACCACTATTTTCATAACTATGAATATGACTAAGTGGTGAGCAATGGAATCATGGATTGTGTTGATATGGTGGAGGTTCCATTGCAAGGGTTTATATCCATCTAGGATTAAACAACAAATGTCGTCCAGTGATTCTTGTGCCGTAATACCCGTGTTAACCATAAGATCTAGAGTGGGACGGAATAGTCAATCGTATTTCCACCTCTTGTGCATCAACGGACGCGCTTTACCGTAGACACTTGTCATCTGTCGGGGCAAGCGGTAGGCTGGGGAAGCCAAAAGTTCCCCACGGTATTGCGGTCTATGAGGGGTTGCAGCTGCCGGCGAAGGAGTTTATGGTATGAGCCTAGAACTGTTGTCGTGGCCGGGGTCCATCCTTAATTGGTATAACGGGACCGGCGAGGACCCAGGGTCGGGGATGCAACAAAGGGTGGGTGCATGAGGTAGCGGAGGAATATGATTGGCTATAACCTTATACCGGGCCTCACACCGAAGGAAGTGTGGACGGGAAAGCTACCTGGTTGGCACCAAGGTTAATATTTCTTATGGGTAAAGCAACACACCTCTGCAGAGTGTAATGAATCGTGATCTGTCACTCCCTGTTCCGGGATTTGGAACTGCGAACGCTACCGGAAAGGAGCTCCATGAAGTTCTAGTAAACCGGTGAAGGCTGACGGACATAGTTCTTTGAAATAAAAGCAACCTCTTGAAGAAATGTTTATCAAAACCTGCATTGGTATTAGACTTTCTGGTCTAATATCGTGGCTAGTGCATTAAACACCTCTTTTCTATAATGAACTTGTTGAGTACGCTCGTACTCATACCACTCTTAAATCCCCTGCTTAGATTGTCTAAACCATCTGGAGGAGGACAACTACAACCCTGAAGGAGCATCGGCTATGAAGAACCAGACCTCTCTGGAGGTGTCGAAGGAGTAGACTACCTTATAGTCTACGGAACCGGGGAGGGTTCCGGAGGAGAGCAAGCTTAGACCGATAAGTAGTAGTAGTATCTGAGCAGTACGAATTCTTAGTACCTAACTGCTCGTGGGAATAAATGTATAACTTAGTAAGACTTCTATATTGTAAGCTAAGATGGGTTCGCCTCGAACCCAGGAGTATCCCTCTTAGGACCCAAGAGGAGCTCCGAGATGATATGTACATTATGCTTGTAATAATAAATGAATGAGTTATGGACCTGCTATGTTCTGTTGTACTACTCTGAGGGATGTAATATTTACGGAATGGTACTTCGTGAATGTTATATCAACGACTGGCATACTACAACATGCAGTGGTATGCAGGGTCACCACAGCCCGGCTGCCACCGGCTGGTAGGACAAAAGATGTTGTGCAAGTTTCTCATTGCGAGCACGTACGACTATATATGGAAAACATGCCTACATGATTAATAATCTTGATGTTCTATCTTAATGCTATTTCAATCCTATCAATTGCCCAACTGTAATTTGTTCACCCAACACTTGTCACTTGTTATTGGAGAGTTACCACTAGTGTAGATCACTGGGAACCCCGGTCCATCTTTCATCATCATATACTCGTTCTATATGTCATTGGAAGTAGTATCAACTATTTTCTGGTGCCATTGCCTCTGTGTTACTGTTACTGCTGTTGTGTTACTGTTACTATTGCTCTCATATTACTGCTGCTTTCAGATCACCCCTGTTACTAGTGCTTTTGCAGGTGCAGCTGAATTGACAACTCAGTTGTTAAGGCTTATAAGTATTCTTTACATCCCCTTGTGTCGAATCAATAAATTTGGGTTTTACTTCCCTCGAAGACTGTTGCGATCCCCTATACTTGTGGGTTATCAAGACTATTTTCTGGCGCCGTTGCCGGGGAGGTAAGGTAAAAGGTATTCACATCCTCCGACTACTAAGCTATTTCCTAGCACTGTTGCCGGTGTGTGAGTGCTCGAAGCTATTTCCTTTAGATCCTGCAATTGCATCTTTTTATTTCTTGTTTTTATTTCACTAGTTAGGCATAATGGAAAATAACAGTGAGCTTTTTAATCTATTTCCTGAGTTAAGACATGGATTGTTTGATGCGAAAATTAAAAAACCTGTGGAACCTTATTTGCATGCTAGTATCAATGATATTAGTATGAACGCTTTGAACACCATTTTTGCTAATGCTATGGAAAATTCTAAGCTTGGGGAAGCTGGTTTTGATGAGCATGATATTTTTAGTCCCCCAAGCATGGAGGAGAAAATTTACTTTGATGATACTTTACCTCCTATATATGATGATTGCAATGATGACTATCATATTTTCAGTCCACCGACTATTGAGGAGAAAATTAATTATGATTACAATATGCCTCCTACATTTGATGATTATGGTGATAAGAATAATAATGATAGCTACTTTGTTGAATTTGCTCCCACTACAATTAATAAGAATGACTATGCTTATGTTGGGAGTAGTAATTATTTTATTCATGAGACTCGCGATAAGAATGCTTTATGTGATAGTTATATTGTTGAGTTTGTTCATGATGCTACTGGAAATTATTATGAGAGAGGAAAATATGGTTGTAGAAATTTTCATGTTACTAAAACACCTCTCTACATGCTGAAAATTTTGAAGTTACTTGTGTTTTATCTTCCTATGCTTGTCACTTTGTTCTACATGAATTTATTTGTGTACAACATTCCTTTTCATAGGAAGTGGGTTAGGCTTAAATTTGTTTCATACTTGCTTTTTGATGCTCTCTTTGCTTCAACTCTCGTTCTTATGTGAGCATCATTAAAATTGCTGAGCCCATCTTAATGGCTATAAAGAAAGCACTTCTTGGGAGATAACCCATGTGTTTATTTTGCTACTGTTTTGTTGTGTCTTGGAAGTTGTTACTACTGTAGCAACCTCTCTTATCTTTATTTTATTGCATTGTTGTGCCAAGTAAAGTCTTTGATAATAAGGTTGATACTAGATTTGGATTACTGCGCAGAAACAGATTTCTTGCTGTCACGAATTTGAGTAGTATTCTCTGTAGGTAACTCAGAAAAATCTGCCAATTTATGTGCGTGATCCTCAGATATGTACGCAACTTTCATTCACTTTGAGCATTTTCATCTGAGCAAGTTAAGTGCCTCTAAAAAATTCGTTTTTACAGACTGTTCTATTTTGACAGATTCTGCCTTTTATTTCGCATTGCCTGTTTTGCTATGTTTGATGGATCTCTTTGTTCCATTAACTTTCAGTAGATTTGTGCAATGTCCAGAAGTGTTAAGAATGATTGTGTCACCTCTGAACATGTGAGTTTTTGATTATGCACTAACCCTCTAATGAGTTTGTTTTGAGTTTGGTGTGGAGGAAGTTTTCAAGGGTCAAGAGAGGAAGATGATACAATATGATCAAGAAGAGTGAAAAGTCTAAGCTTGGGGATGCCCCGTGGTTCATCCCTGCATATTTCAAGAAGACTCAAGCATCTAAGCTTGGGGATGCCCAAGGCATCCCCTTCTTCATCGACAACTTATTAGGTCACCTCTAGTGAAACTATATTTTTATTCCGTCACATCTTATGTACTTTACTTGGAGCGTCTGTGTGCTTTTATTTTCGTTTTGTTATTTTCATTCTCTGAATAAATTCATGCTTGTGTGGGAGAGAGACACGCTCCGCTGTTGCATATGAACACATGTGTTCTTAGCTTTACTTTTAGTGTTCATGGCGAAGGTTGAAACTTCTTCGTTCATTGTTATTTGGTTGGTTCAGAAAATGTTGCATGTGGTAGTGGTATAATGAAATACTTGCATAATCTTGTAGATCATTGAGCTTTGATAACTTGATTCTTTGTAAACGTTTTGAGGTATTTAGATGGTAAAGCTTGCTGGATAAATAAGTTAAAATTAGTAGTGGATTGTTGTCTTTAAGCTTGTGTCGTACTACAAACTCTACTTAAATAGTTGAAGGTGTAGTTGGACTTGATAGATTTCCATGTCTAAGAGTTCGTCGTAATAACTAAGTTGTGCTGAAGGTCGAGGGAGCTAGCGGGGTACTTGTGCCACCGTGAACGGCCCTCCTTAGAGTGAATTTTAATCATGCTCTTAATGATGAACCTGCTAGTTGTTTGCAATAAGCTTGTGAGTTCTTTTTGACTAATGTTAAGCTACGGTTTTTGGCACTTCCACCATCCAAATTTGCTAGCCTCTTCGGTACTGTGCATTGCCTTGTGCTCACATTGAGAATTTTGCATACTTCACCAGTACATCCAAACCCGTGGGAGGACTTTCTCTTGTTCTCCTACACATAAGCCCATACATCTTCCTCAAAACAGCCACTATACCTACCTACCACAGCATTTTCATAGTTGTTCCGAGATATATTGCCATGCAACTTCCATTTTACATTACATGACTTGTTGTCATTTATTATTTATATATTGCTTTGCATGATTCTATACAGCTGATGTGTGGTTACCCATGTTACGCTACATCATTGCACATCCTGCTACACTGGCAGAGGCATACAGTTTTATACATCATGTTTTATTCATTATGAGTTATTTGTACCAAAAAGTGTGTTGTCATGTTAGGATGTTTCCCCTAAAAGTGAAAAGAGTTGTGGAGGCCATCAAAAAGAGAAACAGAAAAAGAAAAGAAAAAAAAAAAATAGAAAAGAAGAATAAAGAAAAAAAAGAAGAATAAAGAAAAAGGGGGCAACATTACTATCCTCTATCCACACTTGTGCTCATGTTTTAGCACCTGCAGTATTCATAGTCATCATTTGTGCTCATGTTTAGCACCTATACTCCATATGAGAGAGTTTTCATGTTTTACTAGTATAACTATGTGGGGAATTTACACTATAGAACTTGGGTTGTATATTCCAATGATGAGCTTCCTCAAAAGTGCTCTAGGTCTTCGTGAGCAACCAAGTTGGATGCACCCCCACTAGTTCCATTGGAGAGCTTTCATACACATATAGCTCCGTTGCATGGCAATCACTACTCCTTGCATAGCTTCGATTATAAGACTTCCTCTTGTCTAATAATCACTTATAGCTTTGTGAGACTTTCTTTCGTTGGCCTTCCAAACCCCCATTAACATTCCTTTTGCCATAACATCCTGGTGCCAATACCAAATGCTTGCCTCACCGGTTGAGTAGACTTCGAAACAGTTGATTCATGACGTTCATGTTTATTTTTACTTGACTGAATCCTTCTATGTTGTGAAAAATTACTTGATGCTTGGAATGAAGGATAGAACTTCTACGCTGGATACTTAAAACATCTTTAATGAACTTTGTACGGTTTCATGTCTTTAAAGCAATAGTTCATGAAAACTTCTAGCTTGTTTAACTCTTGCATTATCATCTCTTATATCAACTATAGACATTTGCTTTGAATAATTTGATCTCAGTTCACATGCCTTACATCATTATTGCATCAGGATTATGTTGGTAGCATGTCACTACAGAAATTATTCTTTTTATCGTTTACCTACTCGAGGGCGAGTAGGAACTAAGCTTGGGGATGCTGATACGTCTCCAACGTATCTATAATTTCTTATGTTCCATGCTTGTTTTATGACAATACCTACATGTTTTGTTCACACTTTATATCGTTTTGATGCATTTTCCGGAACTAACCTATTGACAAGATGCCGAAGTGCCAGTTCCTGTTTTCTGCTGTTTTTGGTTTCAGAAATCCTACACAGGAAATATTCTCAGAATTGGACGAAATCAAGGCCCACGATCTTATATTTCCACGAAGCTTCCAGAACACCGAAGAGGGACCAGAGGGGAGGCCCAGGGCCTCCACACACCATGGCGGCGCGGCCAGAGGGGGGGTGCCCCCTACTGTGTGGGCCCCCCAGGCCTCTTCCAACTCTGACTCTTCTCCTATATAAGTCGTCGTGACCTAAAACTTCAAGACGAATTGAAGAAACTCCAGAAAGACTATAGGGCCGCCGCCGCCATCACGAAACTCCAATTCGGGGGACAAAATCTCTGTTCCGGCACGCCGCCGGGACGGGGAAGTGCCCCCGGAAGCCATCTCCATCGACGCCACCGCCTCCATCATGCTCCGTGAGTAGTTCCCCCATGGACTACGGGTTCTAGCAGTAGCTAGTTGGTACTCTCTATCCCATGTACTTCAATACAATGATCTCATGAGCTGCCTTACATGATTGAGATCCATCTGATGTAATCGGTGTTGTGTTTGTTGAGATCCGATGGATGATACATTATGATTAGTCTATCTATAAAGTTTGTGAAGTTATTGTTGCTGCAATCTTGTTATGCTTAATGCTTGTCACTAGGGCCCGAGTGGCATGATCTTAGATTTAAGCTCTATAATTATTGCTTAGATTGTATCTACAAGTTGTTTGCACATATTGCTATCCGGAACCCGAGGCCCCAAAGTGACATAAATTGGGACAACCGGAGGGGAAGGCTATGATATGAGGATCACATGTTTTCACCAAGTGTTAATGCTTTGCTCCGGTGCTCTATTAAAAGGAGTACCTTAATAGCCAGTAGATTCCCTTGAGGCCCGGCTGCCACTGGCTGGTAGGACAAAAGATGTTGTGCTAGTTTCTCACTGCGAGCACGTACGACTATATATGGAAAACATGCCTACATGATTAATAATCTTGATGTTCTATCTTAATGCTATTTCAATCCTATCAATTGCCCAACTGTAATTTGTTCACCCAACACTTGTCACTTGTTATTGGAGAGTTACCACTAGTGTAGATCGCTGGGAACCCCGGTCCATCTTTCATCATCATATACTCGTTCTATATGTCATTGGAAGTAGTATCAACTATTTTCTAGTGCCATTGCCTCTGTGTTACTGTTACTGCTGTTGTGTTACTGTTACTATTGCTCTCATATTACTGCTGCTTTCACATCACCCATGTTACTAGTGCTTTTCCAGGTGCAGCTGAATTGACAACTCAGTTGTTAAGGCTTATAAGTATTCTTTACCTCCCCTTGTGTCGAATCAATAAATTTGGGTTTTACTTCCGTCGAAGACTGTTGCGATCCCCTATACTTGTGGGTTATCACACGGCATGACCTTGGGGTGGTGGCCTCCTGAACTTCCCATCGTGCCGGTGGTGCGCGGTGGCGGCGTTCGGAGCATGGTGGCGGGCGATGGCGGTGTGGCCCGATCTCGGCCCTTGTAGCCTAGAGGAGACCACGTTGGTTTCGCCTCCTGCGCGCGATGAGCAGCTCCAAATGCATCATATGGAAGTTAGGGAAGTAGCCCCGGGCACGTCGGTGGCGACCTTGTCGCGTGAGGATGGTGTGGGTAGCGGTGGCTAGGACTACGTGGCGTGGTAGCGCGGCTTCACCGGCATCCATCGGGCGGGCCCGATTTGGGGCACAAGGCTCATTTCTGGGCATAAGCGGGCATTTTATGCGGCGGATGGCTCCATGGGGGCCTACTTGTTCGCATCGAAGAATAAAGGTGGCGGTCCTAGGGTCCCTCTTGAGAGAAGATGGAGACCTTCCTGAGGTCGGTCCTTCTTGATCAGTGGTGAGTTCCGGAAGGCTCTGCCGGCGAATGTAATAGCGCACCTTAAGCCTAGAGTTTGCTGGGTCGGGTCGTATTCGGTCATGCGCACACATGCTTTTATTCCGGCATTTTTGTTCTAGAGGGAGCGGCGTGACGCTCTGTTCTTTCTTACCCATCAGGAGACATTTTGGTACATGGTAAAGTTAGATGCGGAGAATACCATGAATGCCGGATTGTAGGACTAGCAATGGAGGTTCGAGTCTCTGCGCTATTGAAGGACTTGCTTGTTGTTCTGGGTTCCACAACAATAGTATGTAAGTGGGAGCAGCAACACAGGTGAAATTCAGAGTCTTACCTTTCAGAGTGGAAATCCAAGGCATTGTTTTGAGAGCGGGGACTATCTTCAGGGTGAAAACCTAAGATCTTTGATCGGACGATGATGTGTGTCCACTGTTCCCTTCTTAGAGGGGTCACTTTTAAAAAGCCTATATTTCAGGTGTTATCTTAGTGGTGGATGTATTATTGCTGGTAGGGTTGGAATAACGCACCGAGACTTCTAATTTGTTAGTTTCTTTTTCCTTTTTGTTGTTGTTATGTGTATCTGTACTACCATAAGGATATTGTGTTGTTGCAGAGGCTAAGTTTAAATGGCATCTCTCAACACTAATATATTTCCTTCACCAAAAAAATGACAATCGATCAACACCACCGCTGCCATCGCCTCCATTAGCACCACCGGCCTCGCCACCTCTTTAATCTCACATTTGTTTGAGAAGTATATCAAACAAATCCTAAACATCTTCCACCTCCTCGACGTAATATTGATCAAGTGAATATACTGGCGCATCATCAATGTGGAACTCGGCCTCCTCCGACATGCTCACATACGTACATGGCCGGTCCTATCATGGTAGGGGGCTGGTGTGTGACAAATAAGGGGAGCCTTATAACTTAGATGTAGTATCCACATAAGTAATTTTCGGATTCCTGCTTCAAACACTTTACGAAAAATAGTTCGATCAAACTAATAATCAAGCATGATAATGCATGGTATTGAAACAAAAAATCAAATAGATTCGCGGACATAGTACTACTTACAGGCCGATCTTTAAATGTAAGCTCCGGTTTCCATTAACCCGCAGCAGTCTTGATGTTCCAAGCCCAACATGGGAAAGAGAAAATGAGTTAATGAGTTAATAATTACTTGATATCAGAAAATGAGAACACAAGATGTCAATAGAGGGAGATATTGATTGAAATTACCTCTCGAGCAGGGTAGCCAGGCTCGCCCATTGCCCATAGTCTTTACGTTTCGAGTCCATGAGAAGTACTACTCCTATGTAAAGCTAAATGATTAGAAGAATACAGTGAAACCTACGCACGCATAACTTGGAGGATTAGTTAGACTTAACATCGCGTAAGCGAAATCAAATGTGTACACGACAGTAACACTCACTCGAAGTTGTAAGATAAGAATATTTCCGATTTGTTTTTTTGCTTCTGTAAAAACATTAGCAAGTTATCTTCTGTGTCCTTAGAAAATTATTGTACCGTAACTTGATAAATGGTGTTTGGGTCAATGAACCCAATGTCATAGAGTCCGCCTCTTTTGCATTCGAGTATCTACATTCTGCATAATATATAGCATATAAAAGAACATAGTGAGGATAATTGTTAGTGCAATGAATAAGCTGAGCTAGGGATTTAATTACAAAAATAAATCACTTACAAATAGTAGCAACTCAAGAGAGTTTTGTCAAGTGCGTCTTGATTGAATAACTCAAATAGTTCTTCAAAGTTAATGTTTAGCTCCTCGTTTCCCCGGAAGTAATGCTCATATTTAATTCCCACTATGAGGAAGATCTTTGACTCCCTACAAGCTTGTATGTACCAGTCATGCAATTTTTGCATTTGAGTTTGTAGAAGCGGGATTTGGTCAGATTTGATGAGAGACTGCATGTATGTGTATCTATGTGTATCTGTATGTGAGTTCAGCCGTGGGGAAGTAACTTTCGTACTGAACGGATGCTCCAAGATTTTTAGCCGTCCATTTGATCAATTCTTCCGTCTCACGATCGTCATAGGAGTGCACGATCAAAGGGGGTACTGATTGGTTTTCCTGTTCTTCGAGCTGGGCAATTGTTTTCTCTCTTAATGGTCTACTTCCATGCTTTTTTCTCAAAACCTCTCTCGAGGCCTATCTAAGAGAGTGGTCATAATTTGTTGCCAACTCAGCTGGCTTCGCTCGCGTCTCGGAAAAGTGCCTCACTGTATGCGGTGGTATATACAGCTTTGGCGGGGAGTTCTTCGGTGCAAAATGCGCCTCCACCTCGGCCCTTGAGACTTGGTTGCTTTGCTCATCGGTCATCTCGTGTGCTAACAAGGGAGGAGACTTCTTCGCAGCCGAGGATCTCTTTGTAGCAGTAGTACTTACCGCGGTACTCTTCCTCTTTTCCAGAGTCTACTTAGGCGGCAGAGTTGGTGGAATTTCCTGACGCGGAGGAGGCGGCGGAGATGGCGGAGGCGGCGGAGAATGAGTTGGAGGTGGCCTTGGCTTTGAACCTGAAAGCACAATGTATTCTTTTGGCCATAGAATGGTGTTTCTAATGGCCTCTCCTAGTTCAGTCAGTTCTCCATCTTCACATGCAGGGTGGTCAAGCTTCACCGGCACAAATTCTGCCATCACTTCATCCACCCCAGCAACAACATAGTCATTTGGAACCGGAAGGCAATGGTTAATTGTTGTAGGTAAGACATAGCCAACCGCCGCCTTCATGGTTATGTTCACAACTTTGACATGCAACTCAGAAGGATGACTCTCTGTGATATCATCCACGGGGTAGTGAGGAGCCAACATCACATGATCATTAGTCTCGAGCCACGTGGAAGCCACGTTGCTTTTCCGGTACTGATATTGCTGCGGGTCGATAGCATAGAATGCATGATCTTCATGCTGCCCTTGAGATCGTTGGCCAAGTACTTTGTTAATTTGGGTATGATGCGGCCTCACATGTTGCCGCGTTTCCCTCAAAGATTCTTCTAAGTACGCAAACCGGTCTGCTTCCCTTGCCTTTCCCCTCTCATGCCTTTTATCAAGAAATTTCTTCCTTTCCTCGGGAAACCCAAACTTCCACGGAAGGGAGCCTGTCATGCCTCGTGTTCGTCCGTCGTGTTCTTTATTCCCAAGGGCGCATGTCAGCTCGTCGTTCTCTCTTTCGGGATGGAACTTCCCCTCCCGCACCTTATGTGCAGTTATAAGGGCTTCGCCAGGTATTTTGAGATGTTCTTTTGTATAAATACACTTCCATGTTTCTGGGTCCAACTTTCCCCCAATCCCGTAGAACTACTCCTTCGACCGTTCGGTCCAAACCGATGTCTCTATATCGATCCCTTTGTTTATCAGTTACTACGCCTCAATTTTCTCCCACTTAGGCCTGTTAGACTTGTAGCCACCTGGACCCGTAATATGGTGATATTTCTTCAATGCAACATTTGCCTTATTTGTTTCCAACCTTTTCTTAGCTTCATTTGAATGCTTGAACAACATGAATTCGGCCCCGTGATCTTTTATCTTCTCATTCGCTCCAGTGAACTCCAGAGTCTTCTTTTTTAGGACATAATCACGGTACAATCTTTTCTTGTGGTTCTTGAATTATTCAGCCATCTTTTTAAGACCCCAGGCCTTGACTTTCCCCTCTATCTTTTGTCTTCGGGATCCTTCTCTGGAGGTAGGGTGAAATGTGTCATGAGTTCACTCCAAAGGTGGTCTTTGGCTATATCATCGACATAACTAACTCCTTCAGCCTTTGTCTTGTGTCATTCTCGAATGGTGATCGAGATGGTGTCCCTAATAATAACTCCGCATTGACTTACAAATAATCTTGCCATCTTCAAGGGAGCAGTCGGTCAACCATCATTGGCGACTTCGACGATGTCGAACCTAGCAGTCGGTAGAAAGGGACATGTTTTTGGACTTGATCAAGTTGCTACAGCGGCTTAAGTTTAACTCAAATCCCAATTGAGAAAAAACATTAAAGAAGAAATAAAGTGGATGCAGAGAGCTAATGAGATTGAGTTGTTGTAGGGAGACGATAATACAAAATGGTAGCATGTGAAAGCTAATGGAAGAAGGGAAACTACCATAATTAGGATGAACCAAGACGAGTATATGATAGAAGGGCAAGAATAATTAAAAAAAACATAATTGACTTTTACAAAAATCTCTTTGGTCAACCTCACAAGTCTTGTGTCAGCTTTGATGCTACTAGATTTGAAAAGTATCAGAAGATGTTGTAGATGTTTATCATAAGAATTCTCTATGGAGGAGTTGAAAGAAGTTGTTTTTAGAATGGTTTCCAACAAGGCTGTTGGAACTGGTTTCAATGTAGAGTTTTATTTGAAAAACTAGGCACTGATCAAAAAATGACTTATTTGGTCAGCTTATGATTGACTTCTATAATAGGAGATTAGATGTTGCTACTCAATTATGTAGTTATTGCTTTAGTACCAAAGGATGCTGATAAATTCAGAAATATTGGCTAATTTGTCTTCTAAATGTTTTTAAAATATTGACTATTTTATTAGTTAATAGGCATATCCATGTATCAAAATTGTGATTTTGCCTACTCAAATTGCTTTCCTTAAAAGCAGATATATCATGCAAGCCATGTTTCACATAGAGGTTTTCTAACGATGTCCATAAAACCAAAAGGCAAGGGTCCTTTTTAAAACTGACTCTGAGAAAGCCTTTGATAAAATAAAATGACCATACCTAGTCTAAGCCATTGAAATGAAGGGATTCTCGATACTCATTGGATTGATATGGTGATGAAAATTGTTACTAGTGAAAATGTAGGAATTAATGTGAATGGTGAGATTGGCCCCTTACTTTTGTACCCATTAGGGCCAAAAGCAATGTGATCCTCTTTTACCTCTACTTTCTGAAATTGTAGTAGATGCATGGCCATTTTAATAGGCTGGGCAGAGAGGAATGCTTTTGTAACTAGCTTATCCACAAATCTAATAGAAGGCGGAGTTGCCATTCTGCATCATGCATTTGACACTACTCTTTTGTTAGAAAATGATTTGGAACAAGATAGAAACTAGAAAGTAATTCTCTATCATTTTAGCCAATGTCCAGCCTCAAAACCAACTTTCACAAAAGTTATATTTACTATCTTGCACATTCAGCAAATAACTTAAGAGGCCTTTGAAGAGTTGTTTTCATACAAAATGGAGAACTTACCATGAAATACCTAGGATTTCTAGGACAAGAAAGTAATTAAACTCTCAAATTGGGGGTCTAGGAGGAATAAATGGGGAACAAATTCAGCCCATGGTTGGAAAAACGTTAGTGATGGGTGGGAGGGCAACTCTAGTAAATTCATCCTTATCTAGTATTCCTTTTATAGGGTGTTAGTTGGATCTAGAGGAAAAATGGACACAACTCCACCAACAACTCCCTAGTAGCCCTCCACAGCCATCTCAACCACCCCGCCGCTGCCGGAGGAAGCCGTTCGACGGCAGACGGCGGCGGCGAGGAGACCTTTCCCAACCTTCCTAGCTTTTTGCCCTAGAAATTTTCCTCTAGGTCTTATGCAATCTGGTCTTTGGATCTCTCCGGCGCAGAAAAGCAGTTCGTAGATATGCGCTATGATGCGCCCACTACTACTCACCCAAAGCCGTGATCAGCGGCCGGGATCCCCGGCGTCCGCCACCGGCCAGATGCGCCAGCCGCGCCGGATCGCACCGATGTGCCTTGCCTGCCATCTGATGCAGATCGTGGACATGCAACGGACGAGGCCTTTGGAGGAGCAGCTTTAGTCACGTTCATGATCGATCTTGCGATCGATCTTGTCCACGCACATGTTGGGCGAAGAAATGGCCATGGCGCCCCCGGCCTCCTCTCCCGCAGCCGCCGCCCAGGGCGTCGTCGGGCAAAGCATGTGTGGCGCGGCGGCGGCTCTCCTCTATCGCGGGTCAGGGGGCGCGGCGGCGTCCAGCCCCTCTGTCCATAGACGGCGATGCGGGTTGGCGGCGACCTGGGCGAGGCTTCTAGCTGGCAGTGACGGCAGGTGGTGGTGCGCTGGTCCCTTTTGGTCCGGCGGGCTCCCCCTTCTCCATCCTCGATGTGGAGGTTTCCTCGGGCTATCCCTGCATCGTGAGGACGGCCGGAACCAGTGGTGTCCATCTCCTGGGCCGGAGGTGGTCGGCGGGCGGCGGCGAGGGAGCGTGCAGTTCTGCTTAATAAATGTGGTCGTCCTAGGATTCCTCTCGCACCAAGTGAAGATCGGTCGGATGCTTCTTCCCGCCGGGTTGGTTGGATTGTCGTGTTCCGGAAGGTCCTGCCTGCGAAATTCATTGTGCGATCAATGCCTGAAGATTGTTAGATTGGGTGCTTTCGGTCGTGCGCACCCATGTTTTTTATCTGACCGTTTGGTTTCAGAGGGAGCGCTTTGAAGCTCTACTGGCTGTTAATATCCTGGAGCTCATTTTGTTTCCATGGTGCTGGCGGAGAAGGGCATGAAAGCCGATATCTGTGGAAGAGCAATGGTGGTCGGATCTTGGTGGTGAGGTGGAATTGGCTTGGAGCTTCGTGACTTCGAACAGTGGCTTGTATGTGGGGGCGACTGCACAGGAGAAGTTCAGCTATCTATCTTTCAGGATGAAAATCCAAGGTCTGGCTTAACTGGTTGTGTCTGGCAATGTTCTTGTTGAAGGCATTGTTTTGAGATAGATGACTTTCTTCAGGGTGAAAACCTAAAATCTGTGATCGGGTGACGATAGTGTTTGTGCATTGTTTCCTTCTTGGAGGCGTCGCTTATGGAGAAGTTGATCTTCTGGTGTTGTCTCGGTGGTGTCAGTGTTGCTGTTTCGGTGTAATTGGTATCTCTGTGATATTAATATATGCTCTTTATCGAAAAAGTTATAAATAATTTCCTATGGAACGAACACAAAGATAACAAAAATATTACTTAGTTAATTGGCAAACCATTTGCAAGCCAAAAGACCAAGGCGGGTTAAGGATTTTGGAACCGGAAATTGTGAATTTGCCCTGCTGGCCAAAATGATTATGGGAACTTTTTAGTTAAAATGGTCCGTGGCAACAAGTTATGATTAAAAAGTGCATGCAACACCAAACGTTTTGCCAAGTGGCTGGCAAACCTAGGGAATCCAACTTTTGGCAAGGACTTGTGGAAATAAAAAAAACTATTATGGAAATGTTGTAAAATCAAAATTGGAGCTGGGAAAAGGACTAGCTTTTGGGAGGATCATTGACAGTTTTGTTAAGAAATTCCCAGGGCTTTTCTAATTTTCAATGAATAGAAATGTGATTGTTAGAGATGTAATAGATATTGGGATTGGTTCTCTAAGATTTAGGAGAGCCAACAATGGATACAATTGCAATCCCTTGTGTTTGGGGTGGATTTAAATGAAGATATTAATATGGAAATTGAAAACTCTAGAAGCTTTTCTGTAAAACCATTCTGCTCTACTATGAAATCCTGTGAAATTGTTCTGTATAAGTTCATGTGGAAGATTAAAATCTTAGTTGGACCAAAAAACTTTTCTTTACCTGCCTGGTTCTAAAAGGGAGTATCTTGACCAAGGATGTTTTGTCTCATAAAGGAGGAAAATGCGAGAATTTCCCTTTTGTGGGTGTACAGAGACCATCTCTCATCTCTTTTTCTTAGGCCCATTATCTAGGAAAATCCCTTTTGGCTACAGTGCCCCTTCCATATTAAACAAATCGAAAATTAAGGTTTAAAAAATCGTGAAAAATATCCTAAAAATAGATAATGATCTATCCAATGAACAAGCAAAATATCAATTTGAAATGTATTGTATTCTAAGCTACCAAAAATGACAAAGTCTGAATATTTTGAAGATTTGAAATCACCATACTCAGATCCACACTTTTGTTAGTTTTGTGTAGCCAAAAATACACATTATTCCTAATTGATAGTTTACCCGTTTGTGAGATAATTTATTGGCTACATCTTGATTTGTTTTCAATTATTTTTGGAACTCGTAAATTTTTATTTTTAACGAGGGATCACTGGTGGCCATGTGAATCTCCGCTCCATTATCTAGGTACATATGGGATGTAGTCAGCTGCACTTTTGGCATTAATTGTCTTTTTTTACCTCAGATGATTAATTTATATCCACCTGGTTAAAAAGGTATAGGAAGGAAAAAAAAGTTACAATTGTTGTAGAAATAGTTGTTGTTATTTAGAGTATTTGGAAAACTAGGAACATGGCAGGCTCCCGAAAAATGGCCTGATAAGGCATGTTTTTTAAAAAAATGGGGGTATACCCCGGCTTCTGCATCATGACGATTGCACACATCCATTTATTAAAAAGGGTTCAAAAATGTATCGTTTACAACTCACACATCACCGGGGATTGGTACAAAAATCAACCATCGAAAACAACACATACTATGATTACACATCAACATAACCTTCTAGTATGTTGCCAACCAGCCTGGCACAAGATATTCGGAGCGACCATCAGGAGTCGTGTGCATCCAGAAGCCATGGCATCCCGTTGTCCCTCCGGAGAAAGGAGGATCCAAAGCTGGACCCAATGTGAGACCATATGGATAACCTGCAAGAAATGAAAAGAGACTTTTTTATTAAAAATAATATCATTTCTGACCCTCCAAATAGACCAACATAAAGCAGAAAACCCAATCCGAATAAAAGCCTTAGATTTTCTATCTACTCCATTCAACCAATTTCCAAATATATTATTAATATTGGTTGGAGGCGAAAGATCATAAGTAAAATTAACCGTATACCATAAGAGCTTAGCTAAAGGGAACTTAATAAAAAAGTGCTGAATAGGCTCCTGTTACCCACAGAAAACACATTTTGTACACCCATTACAATGATGTTTAGCTAAATTATCCTTAGTTAACAAAACCTTATTACTTAAAAACCACATGAAAATCTTTATCTTAAGTGGAATTTTAACCTTCCAGAGATACTTTCTCAAAAAAGGGGTATGGTCACACATAAGATATTCATACATCGACTTCACTGTAAACAAACCATTAGCTATCGAACTCCAAAAAAACGATCATCCTTCATTTAAATTTACCATCATGAGTTTACGACATAGTTGTACCCATGAAGTCCATTTGTTACCATTCCACACCCTTCGAAAAGTAATATTCAGCGGGATTTGAGTTAATACATGTGCAACTGTGACATTCTTATGGTGTACAATATTATATAAGGACGGATAATGCTGAGCCAACGGAGCATTCCAATCTTCCCAGAAGCGGATACTCATACCATTACCCACTTTGAAAAAAACCCAAGAAAAAACTCCTGCTTGACCCCCATCATTCCTTTCCAAAACGAAAAATCGATAGGCCTAGCCTACACCTCCGATAAGGTCTTTTGTCTTAGGTATTTATTTTGTAGCAATTCTTGCCACACCCCGTCTTCGTTAAAAAGTTTAAAGAGTCATTTACTCAATAAACATCTGTTTTTGATTTCAAGTACCTCAGTACCTAAGCCCCATTGATCTTTGGGTTGGCAAACGATGTTCCATTTTGTGAGCCGGTATTTTGTTTTGTTTTCGTCGGACTGCCAAACGAATCTAGATCTATAGAAGTCCAAACGTTTCCTGACCCCAACAGGTATTTGCAGGAAAGACAACATAAACATCGGTAAGCTAGTTAACACTGAATTAATAAGGACTAACATATCACCATAGGATAGTAATTTTCCTTTCCAGCATCCTAATTTACTCTCAAACCGTGTTTCTACCGGATACCAATCAGAATTCCTGAGTTTTTTTTTTGTAATGGATCGGAATACCCAAGTATCTAAAGGGGACTGATCCAGCATCACATTCAAAGATCTGCTTATTCTAGCCCTCCTCCTCCTCATTTGCCTTTCCCAAACAAAAAAAATCTCACTTTTACGGAAGTTAATCTTAAGTCCCGATAGCTCTTCAAAGAGACATAAAATTAATTTCATATTAACTGCTTTGTGGAGGTCATGTTCCAAAAAAAAAAGAATCGTATCATCAGCATACTGTAGTATGGAGAGTCCTCCCTCAACTAGATGTGGAATTAACCCTCCGACTTGGCCATCCTCTTTTGCTTGTTCAATTAAGATGACAAGCATATCCACTACAATATTAAAGAGCATTGGAGACAGAGGGTCCCCTTGCCTTGGACCCTTTTTGTCTGGAAATAATGACCAATGTCATCATTCACTTTCACCCCCACACTACCCCCTTTGGACAAATTGTTGCACTAATCTACCCCATTCTGGAGTAAAGCCCTTCATTCGCAAACTTTGTTGTAAAAAGGCCATTTCACCTTATCCTACGGTTTTTCGAAGTCGATTTTAAATAACACCCCATCCATTTTCTTAGGATGAAACTCATGGATTGTTTCATGAAGGATGACCACACCTTTCAAAATATTTCTACCTGACATAAAGGTTGATTGAGTTGGCTTTATAACTCTTGGGACAATTCCCGAAATGCGATTCGTACCAGCTTTAGTGAAGATCTTTAAACATACATTTAAATAGGTCTATATTGTTGTATTTAGACCGCATCTTCTTTATTGGGTAATAATGTGATAACACCAAAATTTAGTTTGTGGCAAATCCCCTTTGTTGAACTGTAAAAACAAAGCCATCAAATCATCTTTTATTACTTTCCGTTTTTTTTGATAAAACTCAGCTGGAAAGCCATCAGATCCAGGAGCTTTATTTAGTTCTATCTGAGAAATTGCCTCAAAAACCTCCTCTTCCGTGAAAGGGGTTGTCAAGATCTCATTCTCCATTGGTGAAATTTGCGTAATATCATGGATCGCCTCTTCAACTAAAGAAATATTGCTTGGTCCCGGTGCCCCAAATAATTTCTTATAGAATTCAGTAATATAGACCTTCAAATTATCTTCCCCAACAATAGTTCCCTCTTGTTGCTCTAATTAGAAAAATTTCTTTTTTTTTTGATGTTTACCCTTTGCTATTAAGTAAAATACCTCGTATTATTCCTCCCTTTTTGAATATGTTTAACTTTCGCTCTTTGAGCCCATTTAGACTCCTCTTCTCTTTTTAATTTATTCAGACTCTCATTTGCCTTTTTTAACTCCTCCTTTTCATTCACATTCAGGTGATTTATTTCCGCTTTCAAATCTAGTTGATCGATGATGTTTAGCAGTCTCTCTTTTTGTTTTTTATACCTTCCACTTCAATTTTTTGCCCATCCCTTAAGGAATCTTCGTATATGTCTTAACTTATTCAGCCAAACCTCCATTGGACTGGATCCACCCACAACTGATTTCCACTCCTTTACTATCACGTCAAAAAAAACCTCTTGTCGTAACCAATGTAGTTCAAAAGAGAATTTTGCATGATTACCCAGATGTGCTTTCACCCCTGAATCAATTAGTATTGGAGTATGATCAGAATCAGCTCTTGTTAATGCTCTACATTTACCAATGGAATTTTTTGTTCCCAAGATATGGATGCTAGAACTCTATCGAACTTCTCATATGTAGGTTCTTCTCTCCTACTTGCCCATGTAAATTGTCTTCCAGTTAGAGCAATTTCACGCAAATTCAAATGCTCAATGACTACATTAAAGATAAAGGGCCAACGCGCCTTGAAATTATCATTATTTTTTCTTCCCTCTTGCGTATAATATTGAAATCACCCCCTACCAACATAGGTAATGGGCAGGGTATGGGCAGGGTAGAGCAATACCATACCCATACCCATATAGTCGATGGGTACAAACTTTTACCCATACCCATGCCCATGGGTATAAAAGTTTACCCATACCCATACCCGACGGGTACCCGTACCCATTGGGTACCCGGTGGGTAGCTAAATTATACACAAGTCACTCGTAATTTTACATTTAACATTAACAAATTCGATTAAAAAATGAATTCTCTCAGCTCGATAACAAGTAGTTTAGTACATAACAATTAAAAAATATGAAAATCTCATTCTCATATAGTAACTCATAAGTAAATAGAAGTAGACGTGTCACGTAAGAAATTGACAATAAACGGGCAGGGTATGGGTATACCCGCGGGTACAAAGCTATACCCATGCCCTACCCATGACTTAACGGGTAGGGTATGGGTACTACCCATGGGCATGAAAGTGTACCCATACCCTGCCCATGCGGGTACGGTACCCGCGGGTATCCATACCCGTGGGTAAAATTTCCATCCTTAGTTCTCACTAACTCCGACAAAAATTCTGCTTTGTGCATGTCTTGGGAAACCCCATAAACCGACACCAGAATCCATTCAAATCTATCTCTCTTGTATTTAATATGAAGCTTAACACAGAAATCTTATGTGCTTACCTTTAACACTTGGAGTGTATCAGAGTGCATTCCCACTAGAATACCCCCTGAGCGGCCATATGGTGATAAACAAAACAAAGAGAAATTATACCCCATAGCTAGTTGGTTCAAAAAGGGAATAGAGAAATTAGATCTCCCAGTCTCCAACAAGGCTATGAAGTCTAATTTATGTGCCCTGATTGCCTCTTTGACAAATAAATGCTTAGCAGTATCACCAAGAACACCTGGATTCTAGTTAATTCCTTTTCGATTCTGCATTATGAAAATTATTTTTTAATTCTTTTCCTAGTATTTTTCCGAATATTACTAGTATCATAAACTTTTCTCTGTCTATTTTCTTTACCTTGACAACTGGTTTAAGATGTTCCAAATGATCATCTAAATCTAATGGAATATCATTATCCTCAATCAAATCCTCTCAAAGGGTGGATACTTTTGACAATACAAGAGTCTCCAGACCTTCCTCTTTATTCTCAATGTTAGTCTCATTATTTTCAAAATCGTTAAGATTCTTTCCTCTTCCACCATTTTAGTCCCTTTAATAGATTTGCATATCTCTCCTTCTGAGTTTCCTAAGGATACACCTAATCGATCCGCTCTCTTAACTATCTTAGAGTCTGAAATATTAACAATAGGGTATTCGGGGATTGCAAATTGACCTGTATTGAAAGAATCATCATGTAACTGCGCATTCTTCATCGCCTTCTCCATTTGAGGCATGTCGGCATTAGGCTGGCAACCCAGCCGGGTACTCGACCTCACTCCGAGTGTGGGCTTTGGAATTCCCCCAAAAGCAATAACCTCCTCTGTAGAAGGACGAGAAGCCAGAACATCAGATGGGCTCTCAATTAAGGATAATGAACATGTAGGAATTCTGTTATATGGTAAAGCCGAGGCTAAAACAGAGTCCTTACCATTAGTCTTTGGAGATGAGGCAATCCCCATCGAACCCTGGAGACCTATGTTCCCCTGTCCCTCACTTGCATTCACCAACAAATCTTCCAAGATGTCACCCTTAGTTTGTTCCAACGAACTAACTATCTTAGGCTTCATTGCCAAACCTGCATCAACTGTGTTCCCATCATCCAGCAAGGAATTAACATTAAAACCAGACATGGAATGCTCATCAAAAAACATATCCGACAATTTTTTTGAACCTTGAGACATACCATTTGCTGCAGCAACAGCGGACACAGACGATCCAACAGTTGACCTCTCATCATTGCCAATCATTGTTGCATTATTGTGTCCATCAACTTTTTGCAGCCCCGGCCCCCTGCTCCGGTCTCCTGGATCTTTTGCGGCGAGAACAGGCCAGGCGCAGCCATCTGCACCCCAAGCGTCGCAGAAGATCCCTCCTCGGCTACGCCCCGGCCGACACGCCCACGTGCGGCAGCCGGCTGGCAGCTGTTGCGCTGGTCCCCGCCGACATATACACCCGCGGCAGTCACTGGTTGGCCCGTGCTGCACCGCTCCCCCTGACGTGGTTGACTGCATGGCACTGACGTTGGCGAGCTGCAGCGCTGCCCATTGGCAGTATGCAGACCCGTCCCACGAGGACCGACCGGGTACAATCCCGAGAAGGATCCCCTAAGCATGGAATCTGCTCCAAAATCAGTGTGAATATTGTCATCTAGTGTCAGATTTTCAACATGAAATAAAGGCATTAAAGGGGTCATTTTTACTCAAAATTGGATCAAATGGAGAGGTACCTGGAGGAGAAAGTTGAACATTCATTGACCCAATTTAAATTGCATCAAAATGCTCAAGTTGCTCTTGCATCCCATCTCCTCCATTATTCCCATTTGACTCACCATTATCATTGTTATTTGATGTTGCATCTACATCACTTCTCTTAGGATCCATATCCATAGCATTACCACCACCATTATTTCCTTCACCATTATGAGCATCACCATTCACATCATTGCCATTGTTAACATTCACCATATTCATTTCTTGCGACCCCTGAATAGTCTCCACTTCAAATTTCAATTTGAAAAACCCCTCCTAATAAATACATCGCTGTCTACAGGAATAAGATTACGATCCAAGCATCCAATCTTGGTCCAAAGCACCTTGTTCTTGCGAGTATATGCCATATCCACATCCAAGGTTTTCTCAAAAAAGAGTTCCTACCCCCCATAAGGATAGATAATCCGATCTCATATCAGAGGGCAACCCTGAGATCCTGACCCAAACCTCTGGCAACATATAAAAAGGTTCCTCCAAAGATGACCAAAGGTCAAAGGAGAGGCAAGATTCCCTATCTATACATATGTAAGTGCCAAAGTTCTTCAACCTCTGAACTTCCTGCTTGCTAGTTAACCTAACTCTGAAAATATTATCCTTGAAGTGAAACACCTCCCAATTAAAATTTTCATGTGGCACAATTTTCTTCAACTGTTCAATAATTTCTGGGATAGTCATAGCAACACCATCTACAGTAACCTTAGCCAACTTAGGGTTCTCAACTTTGGCCTTAAAAGCTCCACATGGGAGCTCAAAAAATATAGAGCTTCATTAGCATAACCATGTATGATTGTAGTAGGTTTGGGAGCAAGTAAAAGATGACAAGCATAAGTTGAATGATGAACATACTCACATAGGTCACAAAAAGGCGTGGGACAATCATCAATATAATGTCCTAGTTTCTTGCACCTGAAACAACCCATCTTCTCCTCTTTTCTTCTTCTTCAATGGACCAGACCCTTCATCCTCTTTCCCCTTTGATGCTGCCATCTGGGGAGCAGTACCCTCCTGAATTGCGACATCACCTTGTTGTTGAACTACAGTGGGCGCCGCAACCGACACCATTGCATCTCGGTTTGTAACCCCAGCCTCAGTCCCCACTGCAATGTGCACCTGCGACGCCCCAGCAACATATGGCGCCTTCTGAACCGTTGTCACTGCCGCCACCACTGCTTGCACTGTTTGGTGTAACAAATCTGCATCGATGCCACCCCGTGCCACCCCTCCATGTGGGTTAGCCCTGAATCGATTCTGAAAACCACCCCGGCCAACATTGTTACCACTACTCCACCGTTGTTGATTTGCACCATAGCCAAACCTATTGCCACTATGAGAAGCTCCTCTTTGATAGTTCATATGGCCACCACCCCAATTATCATCATGGAAACCTTGACCATTGTTCATGCCGGCAGCACCACTAGCCTCTCCGTGCACGAAATTTCTCCCAAAAGAGTTCATACCTATGTTTCCTTGACCACCTCGGTCTCCACCGAAATCCTGGCCACCACCAAAACCTTGTCCGCCGCTTCCTCTCTCACTCTGGCGGCCTCACCCTGCGTAGGCTGCACGGCCATTAGCGCTGTCATACCCACCACGCGGCTGGAAACCTCCACGCCCATGATTGAAACCACCACGCCCCAGATTGAAGTTCTGGCCATCTGCACCATTCATCGTGATGCTAGCTTGCCGCCGATGTACTGTCGGCGCCCCAGCCTCGGTCCTTTTTCACGTGAACCCTAGCAATTTGCGGAACGCGCGTTCAGCGACGGCTCCCCCAACCTTAACCCGATGGATTTGCCGATCACCGTTGGATCGGTTTTGTTTCGTGGCCTCCATAGCACGATGCATTATGGTAGTTGGGCCCCGACAAGCCAAAACCACATTTCCATCGGCCCATGTTCTTGTCAGGCCCATAGTTGTTGAATTTGAAACTTGCGAATTTATTGGATCGAGGACCTTCTTGACGAACGCCAGCGACCAACGTCGCCGTGAACGACCGTCCACCCTTGCAAACAATCATCACGGAACACAGATGGCTCAAGGACTGGCTTGTTTATGGTTTTTGACATTGATCTGCCCAACAGCCATATAGAGGAAGACAACATACCTTCGCCTTCAAGCTCAATCACCGCCCTAGCCGCCAATCTCTGAGCCCGCTGCCGATTAACCCTCTTGAGTGCACGTCGCGCCAGCTCCGACGAGTTCTCCGAGAGGTCTCTCTCACTCACCGAGGAGGGAGTTTGACAAACATAACGCAGAGGATCTCGATCACCGGCCGGCAACGCCTCTTCCGCACTTCCATCTTCCTCGTCGTCGGACGACTGAAGCACCCAGAAACGACCTCCGAGAGGACACTCCGGTGACCAGCCTTCCTCTCTCCCCGTCCGGGCCGTCACCGGCGACAGGAAAGTGGGATCGCCATTGCGTTGCCAGTCGCCTCCCTAACGGTCATATCCCCTACCTACGACCTAGTCGGGAACACGTAGCGTCTAGGACCAAAAAACAATTTAAAAATTGAACCATCAAGATGAGGCATGATTTGTAACTTCCAAAATTTTCTTTTAGAGTTTGTTGCAGGTGAAACATGACGTAAATGATACGTCTTACGTGCTAAACTACTTGTGAAGGTAGCGATGGAAGTGTTCAATGCCAGGAGAAGCTGGGCGTCGTGGATACCAAGCCAAAGAAACTTGCCACGGATTTCACGCCGGACGAGCGTCGGGTCGAGTTGGAGAAGCAAGCAGGCCGGAGAGAGGCCGTCAGAGCTCGGGCAACCTCCGCGAAGCTGGAAGAAGAGCGGCATCAAGGCGAACGAGCACATCATTGCCACGCATGCCGAGGCCAATGGCGACATGCTGGCGCAGAAAGCCGCCCAACAGATTGTAATGATGATGAAGAAGGCGTTGAACGTGGCGTTCGACCAAGGTGTGGTAATCCCTCTGGCTCCCTCTGGTCATGCCATGGCCGAAGAGTCGTCGAGGAGCTCTGTCACATCTACGCCGAGTGGCCGGCCTCCTCTTCAACCTAGGCTGCCTGGGTGCGCATTGTCTCGGCTTGGCGATCCCCGCATAACGTCGTCGGAGACGTATGGGCAAGGCATCGACCTTAACCGCACTCCAAAAGCCGGACAATCATCACTGACGGTGGCGAAGAAGCAAGTGTGCATCTCTGCTGCCAATATGCCGCCGCCAGTCAACGACTGGCGGTGACTGATGAACTACCTTCCCGCGTAAGATGGTAATTTTTGCCCATTGGCATGGCCAATCAACTTGATCTTAGATTTATTTTCCATTGCAAGTTGGTTGTGCCCGCGCCTTGTCATGGCCACTAGTAGTATGTGTGTAGGAATTCAAGGAGAACAATGGCGTGGCCATCTTACATGACATGATCAATGCTAGTGTCGACGAGGAAGTGTCGACTACTCTCAATATGATGAGGCTCATGAGGGCTACTCCATTGACAATTAGCGGCAACGACGACTTCACTCAAGCCATGGGCAAGAGCATCACCCAAGCCACAACCGCGACACTAGCCACGTCACTTGTCACGACGGTTGCCAAGGGCAAGAAGGTGAGCCAAAACACGGAAAGCTACAACACGAAAGAGGACAAATTGCTATGTAGTGCTTGGATAGAGATTTCGCAAGATCCACTTTGCGGTGCTGAGCAAAAGGGACTTGCCTATTGGCGATGCGTGGGAAAGTACTTCAATGAGCACAGGTTGTTCCCGCCAAGCCCCTTTTATAGTGATCGAAAAGATCTCTCCCTTGCAAAGAGGTGGGGTTTCATCCATGCCGAGTGTAGCAAGTTCCAACGCTCATTCGAGACGGTAAAGAGAAGGGCAATAAGCGGTGTCTCGACGGTTGACATGGTAAACCTCCTCCCCTCTTCTCAATGTCCATTGCAAACATCTGGGCATATATCATTGATTGTTGTCTGCGTGTGTAGGTTGTTTATGCTTTGGAGTACTTCAAGTCCACTTACGAGACCAGGAGCTTCACATTGAGCCATTATTGGATATCTTAAGGACACCAAGAAGTGGGAAACAAGCTACACCCTTTGGAAGAAACTCAAGGACGGGAAGAAGGGCAATAGCAATTTGTCAACGGATGGTACCATTGACCTCAAATACGATGGCCAATGCTTTGGCAACCCTTCAACGGATGAGGCAGGCGGTGGTGGTCATGCCAAACGGCCAGTTGGGAACAAGGCAACCAAGATAAACATGAACCGTCAAGCTTCCTCATCAGCATTCCAAGACACCTTGAGGGAGTTGATGGTTAAGAAGGAAGAGGCCATCGCCGAGAGAGGAGAGACGACACAAAGAGAAAGAGACAGCCGCAAAAAGATTTGTTGATCTTCAAATGAGAGCTCTTGAGGTAGAAGAAACCTTTGCGAAGTCTAGGCTTGTCCAGGCCGAAGCCAATGCTAGGCCCATGGATGTCGATGCCAAGTCCCAGATCTTGGAAGCCGAAGCCAAGATCATGGCCGAGGAGAACCGGGTCATGCTCACCGACTTGGCCAGCATCTCTAACCCCGTATAAAGATTTTGGATTGAGAAGAAGCAAAAAGATGATCCTAGCTCGCGATGTTTAATGGACAATGGCATTAGATGAATACCATTTAGGTGAAAGTATCCACTTTTGGGTAAAACTTGCCACTCCTTTAAATAGATCGTAAGATATTGTCTCATTTTGCACATTTAGCCTAATGAATGGGCTAACTAACCAGGCATACCCTACGGACGCACGTGTACGAGACGCAAAACCAGATAGCACGCGTGCTTGTATAGGACTACTTGTGCATCTTCGCGTCGCGTGGCATCAGGATAGTTTTCTCTCATGCCAATACAAAATCTCTTCATCATCCCTGCATTGTGCTCATCAGATTCAGATCTCTCCTCTATCGACATCATCACCTGACCCGTCACGCCATGCCGCCGCCGGCTAAGAGCATCTCCAGTCGCGTCTTCCAAAACATCTCTCAAATCGATTTGGAGCGCCGGACAAAAAAAAAATGCTTCCAGTCGCGTTCCTCAAAGCCATTTTTATCCGGCGCCCCGAGCCCGTCCCCGTCCCACAAGGGACGCACCGGGCACACCGGACACAACGAAAAACGAGACGAAGCGAGGCGGGCCCGACGCGTCAGCGACTCGGAAGGCTAAAACCCCGTCGCCTACCTTTGGTCAAGCGACGTTAATGGCGTCCCTGGTTTCCCAGGCGACGCAGGGACGCGTCTCGTCGTGCATGGCCGTGTGGCCGTCCGCGCCGGCGTTATTGCGTGCAACCACCCGCTGCCGCCGCTGTACATTAAGATGCCCTGCGGTTCGTCCCAATCTCTCACCGCTCCCAAACCTAATCGTCGCCCCTCCCCCCACCCCCACCCCCCGCCCCCAGATCTTCTCCTCGCCGTTCCAAACAATGTCAACCTCGTCCTCCCGCAAGATCGCCGCGGCAGCCTAACCGTGTCGGAGGCGTGGGCGCTGTAGCCCGATATCCTGTCCCGCTGGACATGCGCCTGCCAAGCAGCGGCGGCTGGAAGATGGCCGTGAACGGCATTGGCGTCCCGCCGCCGCCGAAGCCGGGCACGGAGCAATTGAGGGACGGCATCAAGGCCCGGTGGGCTCAACTCACCGCCGAGGAGCGGGAGGATCCGACATGGGCGGCCAAGGACAACGACAACTGGTGGGCCACGTACTTCAAGGCCAAGTACGACGTTGAGATGCACAGCACCACCGGCCTCATCGGCGGGCCCAACAGCTGGAACAGGGACGGCCGCGTCCTGTTCTGGGGCGTTCCGGGGCGCACCCTCGACAGCGTCATCCGTGTCATCCGCAACGGCGCTCCAAGGTTGGAGACGCCGCCGTCACCGCCACCGTCTCCTCGAGGAGGACCACCGCAATGGCAGCCGAGGAGGACCACGTACTCGTCCTCCTCGAACTCTTCTTCCTCGGACCGGCCCGATCGACGTCGTCCTCGTCGTACCGCTTGGCGCCCTACACCGTCCCCAAACGCGTGGTGAAGGAGGAGCCGGCGACGCCCGTCAACACGAGGTGTGGCGGCAGCGGCAGCCAACGGCAGCAAGAGAGGCGTGGTGCCGTCCTCCTCATCCCGAAGCCGGAGGTGAAGGAGGAGCCGGAGGAAGCGTCGCAGGCGGAGTACGAGAGGCAGCAGCGGCTCATCGCCAGCAGCGACGACCCCGAGGACTACCGAGGGCTGCGAGCGGCATTCTTGGCGTCGCTCAACGACAAGGATGCCTGGAGGGGCGACGTCGAGACGGCGATCGCCATGTCCATCCGCGACTCCGGCAAGCCGCTCGTGGACCTCATTGACAACGGCGAGGCAGGGCCAAGCGGCCTTGTGAAGAACAAGCCCCTCGACGAGCCCGACGAGCGCGTCAAGCAGGAAGTCGTCACTGACGACATGTACAACTTCCACCAGGACATGTACAACTTCCACCATTACTACGACGCCTCCGGCGCCGCAAGTACTTCTAGATTAGGTTTAGTTTAAATTTAGTCAAATTTCGTTCGAATATATGTAATATATGCCAAGTTTGGATGAATCTAATCGAATCTCGCTCTTAAGTTTAAAATTTCCGAAATTTTGTTTGGGGACGCGTCTGAAGAACAACGTCCCCAAACGCGATACGAACAAAACACGTCTCCCAAACGTTTAATCCGGTGCGATTTAGGGGACGCGACTGGAGATGCTCTAAGCAGGTGACGGCGGAGGACGAGGCAAAGCAGCTCGTGGCCGGACCTACCACCCGAGCTTCTCGCCGATGTCCTGGGCCGTCTCCAGCTGGCGGACCGCGGCCGATTCCGCGGCGTGTGCAAGACGTGGCGCGTGGCCGAGCATGACAACCCTGCAGGCTGCCCATGCCGTGGCTGGCTGCGCCGGGACGCTGCGTTAGCCTGCACGACGCCGCCATCTACAGCGCCCCCCTCACGGATCAGGACGCCCGTGGCGCCGCCTTCCAGGGGCTCGTTTGGCAACTGGCTCGCCCTCGTGCCCACGTCCGATGATCACTGCCTGTCCTTCCTCCTCCATGCCTTCACCATGGCAAGGATCCAACTGCCACGGTGGGTCGGAGAACCCACCAGCAAGATCGTCATGTCATCAGCGCCAGACTCCGAGTGCTGCACCGTAGCCGCCATTGTCCACATGCAAGACGATGTCGCGAGGAAACGTCCGCAGCCTCATCGCCGTTTGCCGCTGCCCAGGGCAACCGGGCTGCAGATGGTCCATAAGCACTAATCCTCGAAACATCCAGGACATCGCCTTCTTCAACGGGAAGCTCTACGCCGTCGATGGAAAGGAACATATTTTCATCTACGAAAACGACAGGCTCCAGGAGCTGCGAGACAAGATATGGAAGAACCCTCGTCCGGTTCAATAATGGTGTCTTCACTCGGCGACGGCGACCGCAGGCTGTACTTGGTTGCCTGCCATGGGAGGCTGATCTTGGTCCGCCGGAGCTTCAGACTAAAGCATGGGCGCAGCCACAGCAGCTGCCCCTCGGCGGTCTATGCCTTCGATGACAGCGGTGATTCGTACCGCTGGGTGACGGTCAGCACCTTGGAGGAGGGGCACGCGATATTCATAGGCGATGCCTGCTGCACCACCTTCACTGTCCAGGCTTCTTCAGGGAGCAGGATCAGAGAGAACCAGATTTGCTTCGTCGACAACGAGCTGGCGGCGCTTTTCAATGCCGGCGGGGGGAGCGTCGGACGCACTCCTTTTCGCTTTCTGCAGTCCTACGACGTGCGAAGTGGATGCCTTCGCACGTATCGGCCGTCAGGAGCTGCGGCTGCGTCCAGGGCATGGCAGTGTGATGCCGTGCAGCGGTAATGGCAGTGTGATGCCGTGCAGCGCTTACCGCTGCAGCGGCGGTACGAAACCATGGCACCGCCGCTACCGAGGACGTTCTCTGAATCCCAGCTGTGGCTGAGCGGGGTGCTGGACTGCCTGGGAGCGGAAGAGCCCGACTACACCATAGATGCTGCTCCAGGCGTTCGCGTGAACGTGACTGCAGTCATTCTGGATGTGACTGCACGCGTGTCCATTTCCATCCCTAAAACACGAACCACGACTGACCACCGCCAGTTTCTATTCGCGGGGAGGCACCAGTCCGGGCACCAGGCTGCGCAGGTGGTGGCGCACAAGGCGGTCACGTTCCTTCGAAGCGCATTCAGCAATACGTTGGACGACAGCCCGTAGAGTTCCATCCCACATTACCATAGGCATGTCGATGACAAAGATGCGGAGGAGCAAGATCACAAGGGCACAAAGTCCCAGATCTGGATTGGTGGTCTATAGAGGATCCCCTATAGTTGCTCTGAAAATGTTCAGGGCGCTATGCTCAGTGTAGAATTTTGGATCACAAAAGAGTGGATAGCTAGAACAGATTAATAATATTTTCTTTGCAATGCATTAAACCAAACTTTACAAGTACTAGAACTCCATTGCTAACGCTATTTACCTATTTGTGGTTAAGTGTTTCCAGCCAAGTGCATGACGTTCTGATACAAATTGTGTCTTTCATTCTTTGCTGAATCATATTAAGGGTAGTATTTTAATTCCAATAATTGACACGAGACATAATTTACAATAATAGCAAGTAAATGATGCTAATAGTAAGGAGGTGGCGTTTTGGCTCATAGGAGCAAATGCTCCCATTATACAAAATAATTAAAAAACAATTTTAAAAATGTCAAAAAATTGTGACATAAATTTTTTGGTGTACGTCGTGACATTCTTTGTTAGTGCACAAGTTTTCATGGAGAAAAAATATTTTATGTGGCGTGTACAAAAAAGACAAAAAAATGTCCTGTACGTAGTCGTGTTATAGCATCAAAATTTGTCTTTTTTACAGGAGCCACAAATTATTTTAGTTTCTTTTGAAAACTTGTGCACGAACATAAAATGTGTAGATGTACATGAAAAATTTTACTTTACAATTTTTTGACACTTCAAAATGTAGATTCACATAGTGGGAGCAAATGCTCCTATGAGCCAAAGTGAATATCCCTAATAGTAAGGCCTTTTAGAGCAAGGCAACCATGACAACATGATAACAGATTATTGGCGCAAACCAGTATTATTTTTCATTTTTTAAGACTACGCCCAGATTTGTGTCCTAGGGTGTGGATCTGTACCTCACTTGATCGACAGAGGCAAGCTTTATTCTATTTTGCGGGGATGACTCAGGGTTTATCCGCATGTTGTGTATTGGAAATTATGTGTAAGCAGTAACCTCAACAAACATTGAGGAACTGTCATGCAGTGTTACCAAGAACTCCTGAATGTTAATTGGCCTGAGATTGATGTCTCCTGCAAAAGGACTTGAGCCTTTCGAGTCCTTGCTTCAGTGTTGGTGGCTCCGTAGCAAAGGTGATGCGCAACCAGTTTTCCATGCCCAAGGCTTTCCCTGCAAATGACAGTTAGAACAAATTCAACCTAAAAAGGGAAAAAGGAGCGATGTTTGCTTCTCGACGCAAACAGTAGTATTTAGTATGTCTACACTTCTACTACCACATACCAGGCAACACTACGACTGATTCCTCCTTCACCAACTTGCTGCAGAAGTCTACGTCGTCAGAAATGTCAGGCAATTGTGAGGCATCCAGTTTTACCTGCAGAACAGTTTTAATCTACTTTCAACTTCCAGAAATGCAAAATTGCAAGTGATGCTCTCTATCTGTCTTACCATCATAAAAAATGACCCCTCTGGTTTGTAGGGACAAGTAATACACTTGATTTCATCTATTTCATCATAACATATCTCTGCAGTCTCCTTCAACAGCCTGACAATGTTGCTGAAGAAATCATCATTTGTGTTCTTCATGATATGAGGAATTGCTCCCTGGTGAATGGACTAGACAACTTAGACGACGCAATGTGTCCAATCCTCCAGAAATAGATCAGGGAAAATATACACCGAAGTCACTACTTAAAACTTGAAAATGAGGGTTTATTACAGGAAACTTCGGCCTGAACAGCACCTTGAAGAACATTTCAATAGGCTAATAATCAGCCAGCCATAGAACAACTGCAGTTTAAACAGAGAGTGGGATAGAGGTGCGGACAACATCTTACCTCCCATCTTTCATATGTATAACATTAGTTACTAAAGAAAGCAAGTAAATTGATACAAACAGGAAAAAAGAAAAGGAATTAGAAAGGTAAATTTGTAGGCCAGAACTTTCTACAGCTGATTGTATAAGTCTTGTACTGTCATGAGCTAGTTTCATGCGCCACAGTCGTGGGTAACAAGAGGACGAGGCTGAGGACCCCGACAGCCTGGGGCCATGGTGGAGAGGTAATACTTGCAGAAGGAAGATATCTAGATTTTATTGTATTCAAAGACAATAGGTCTCTTTGAATATACACCCTAGCACACTGAAATAAGGCATAGCTTGCGTAAACATTGATATATTGAACTTTAATTTGGAGACTAACTTGATCTCTGAAGATTTAATCTTGCCAGAAAAGAAGTTGGCTATGTGCTGATTGTTTAAGCAGCAGGTAATTTCTTTCAGCACAAAAGAAAAACTAGACCCCTAGGGGGAGGAATCCCAGTGGTATTTTAATTAAGTGAGTACTGAGTCTCAAACCCTGCCCGTCTAACACACCACCTCATGTGCTAGCCGGTGACACCCTGGGTCTTCCTCCTTTGAGCACAAAAAGGCACAGTGGATTTGCATGGACCACATCAGAGTGAAAAATCAATACATTTAATTGATTGTTCAATCCATATGAAAGCAGCATAAAACATTATCCTTCCATTTTAGTAGGTACTCCCTCTGTTCCATAATTCTTGTCCTGGTCTTAGTTCAAATTTTAACTACAATCACAACAAGAATTATGGAACGAAGGGAGTATGTAAAAGGTACTGGAGATGAGTAAATTTCAAAAGCTTTCGAAGAAGATGATTATAATTTCACATAGTATAAACATATTTTTATATAACTATCAGAAAATGACCCATCCTAGCTTAGATTGGGTTTCACAAATCTACAAATACTTTAGCATTAGGTTTCAATATAATACATATATGTTGAACCCCGTTACTTGGAAAAGAATCTGACATATGAGACTTACCCATCAGTGTAACTGACATGCAAGGCATAGCCATTACAATCCAACCGATGTATCGTTTTGTGAAATGCGCAGACACTTATGGAAAAAAGAAAGTATACTCGGAAAGTGATGCTTAATTTGAAAGAGATAGACCCCTCATTTACATCAGATATTTCTGATTATGCTAGTTGCTAGATGTATGTTCTAAATAAATATTTTTTATTTGCGTTGACTTTGAAATGCATGAAACTATCAGAGAGCAACACATTTGACAGGAAAACATAGGCTGCTGGATGGTAAGTGCAACTTGCTAGATTCTGTCTAATAAAATAGGAACAAATGATGTAAGGTTTACTGAAATATTAATAGGTATTACCAGCAACTCTTGGTGTGCATTGTGTATAAATGAAAATATTATCCATGTACCATGTAGCATTTGCATCAAGTACCTATGCTAAAGTAGAGAAGTAGGAACATACCAAGTTTTCTAACTAACCAACTTCCTAGATGCTGTACCATATAAAGGTGATAAGTGATTGACATGGCACTATTGACCAACCTGAAGAAATGTTGCAGGATCTGATATTAGATTTATGAAACTTCTGAGGGAATCAACAACCTAATAATGAACACATCAGAGAAACTTCAATTGAATATCAAAGAACAAATAAAGGTATTAATTAACTTAACGTGGAAATGATAATGCTGCGTAGGAGTGTAACTTATGGAGAGAAAAAAAACATAAATATAATGTAAAAATGGGCGACAAAATGGGAATTTTCTTCAAATTATTCGTGCCAAAAAGCATCAAGTATCGCCAGCACAAATAGAAAACCACATACAGAAGTCGGTAAACAATTCATTGAAGTATATTTGAGCTGTTTAGCACAGTTCAGACATAACATGTGAGATATAGTTTCTAGTAACACTAATGAACGTGCAGTTCCATCATGTCTCTTACTCTTAGTATGTTGAGTTCACCATTGATACATTTCGAAATAATTTTAGCGTGGTAGAAAGACTAATTGAAGTTCAATAAGTTCTTGGAAGCAATTAATTCCCAAAGAACTTTTGGATGGAAAGAACATGCAGAGAAAGCGAAATAATGCTTTGAAACACAAAAATCACACATCACATTAGGGAACCAATTCGGATTCATAAGAGTAATATAAATTCGTTACAAGTAACAGAAGTAAACCAAATTACTGAATGAAGTTATGTTTACTTCATAGTAAGAATCACCTTGGTTTTTCTCAGAATGCCTTTGGGGTCACAAGTTGCTATCCAACCAAGCCTCCAGCCAGGTACAGCCCATCTTTTTGATATAGCTCCTAAAGTTATTACAGGAACAGTCTCTCCAAAAACACCCATTGGCACAAAAGCTGTGCTACCGTAGACAAGGTGACCGTACACTTCATCAGAAATGACTAAAATACCAAGCTTGCTTGCTATATCTGCAATCTAATTACATGCAAGCACGTGATAAGCTCTACTGCAACCAAGTGAAAACAAAACAAAGGTTGCATAGCACTACAAAACTCCATACTAACCTTGGCCAAATGTCCGTGCGTGTACACACTACCACAAGGGTTATTGGGATTAGTAATCATAATTGCAACAGTATTCTGATCTGCAAGAGCTTCCACAGCTTCCAAATCAATCTCCCATCCTTTCCCTGGAAGAAGATCATAATGCCGTATTTCCATCCTATGAAACACTGCATGTGCTTCGTGTTTTGGGTAGCCAGGCCTCGGAAGCAATATATTGACACCGGGTTGACCAAAAACAGACATCACAGTCTCGATTGCTTGGGTACCACCACAAGTGAGGAAAATATCATCATGGGAAAGCTTGTAAGGGAGATCACGAGATAGATACTCGGCAACAGCTCTGGATTCCAACAGATTGTATCAATAAAAGCAACACAGCACAAACATACTACTCAAACAGCACAGATGAAACTTTTCCATAAATCATCTTGCTGTGAATTAAAACTTTTGGTGATTGCTGAATCATGACTCATGAGACATGTGTATATGATTAATTTTCAATATGCTTCACCTAGACAGGAAATATACTGAAGACGAGGTACAAACTGAAAACATACCGCTCCCCCCTGTTTTGGCTAGATTTGACAGTTGCTCACGAGTAATTATATATATTTAATAAGAAAACAAATTTGGAAATGGAGAAAACATAAATTACTGGGAGGTTAACTGAATCAACAGATATCCTTTCCCCATCCCATTTCCTATTTTGTCCACCCTGGAATTTTTCCTAATGATTCCTTTGCACCACGTTTCGGAAATTTTCCATTGACGCAAACCCCATGGAAATATTTCTTTGTTTCTCCTATGATGCAATCAAACAAGCTTTGATGACAACTCCATCCTGAAGGAACCAAGTGGTAACAACTCCATTCTGTGAATCAAAAAGGCTCTACAATACAACTTTTAGAAAATTTGACTCATGGGCACAGTGGCTAAGGTAGTGTACAGATGTCTTCTTCTTAGACCAACTTTGTGGGATGATAATCAAGTTCAGAGGGATCAGGAACAGATGTTGTGTTAACAGATTATAGTGCTAATTTGATAAGTTATTAGGGAACAAAGGTACTTTAACTGAGCTTTGAGGTTCCTTTTTCCTCACAATTTTATCTGGTGCAGATGCTGCTATGGAATTTAAATTTTGGTTAATTGGTTAATGCCAAAAAAATAGCATGCCGACAAAGGATAATTTACTCAAAGTGAGCCGATTATGAGGAAATTATCAAGCGCTTCTTTTCAAATGTCTGCAGGTAGTGGCATGGGATGCTAAATTTGGAACATAATTGTCTGGGTTTATAACTTTTCCTCTTTGGTACTAACACTCAACACCTTTGGGGTGCTTGGTTGGATCGGTTTCCAAACAAAGACAAAAACAAAGCATGTCAGTTGGATGTGCTTTCTCAAAAAAAAAAATGGATGTCTAACCTTTTGCCAATTCATATCGAATTGAAACACTGCATGTTTCCAAAACAATTACAGATTGCGCTATTCTTATCCATTTGACTTGGCGCTGGCTTTGTTTGTGGAATGTTCTGCAGGAAGCTGATAGGCTGCATATGCGGCTATGGTTAATGGGAGATCGCCACTCTCTCAAGGGACTTGATGCTGCCATGCCAGTAAAAGATTGGGGCTCTGTTTCAGGATGATAGACTGTCTGCATGCGATTGGTGTACGTCCTGCCGTTTCCAGGTAATTTTTTTTGGACCTGTTCAATTCTGCTAGGTCTGTGATTTACTCTGTGACTTCTGAGGGAGGTGCTGAAGTCACCAAAGTCTGGTTGGATCTATATACGTCTGAGGGAGGTACAAATTCATGGAACTGAAACATAGATGCTACTCCTAGTGTTTCTTTGCAAGTCTGGTTGGATGTAATTCTTCCCATGGTATATGTTATAATAACACAAGTCATTCTCTGCAGTTTATTCAAGGTAATACGTCCATGGTATGTTCTGAAACAATAGCAACGAGAGGAAGAGACGGGCACCGACCGGCGAGCGGGGAGGGCCACGGTGGGTGACGAGTACCCGTTGTACTCGCCGGATCGTACGGCCGCGACGACCGCTTCCTCCGCCTCGGGAGCGGTGCGGAAGGAGGGGGAGGAGGAGGGGTCGCCGTGGCTCAGCGGGATCACGGGCCGCGGGCCGCGCTCGTCCAAGCACGCGTGCAGCTGGAGGAGGTACCGCTGGATGCTCTTCTCGCCGGCGGCCGCCACGGCCGGGTTCGGGCTCGCGAATCGCCATGTCTTGCTCCCGCCGCCTTCCATCGCCGATTCGCCGGAGCAGCCACTGAGGTGAGGATTGAGAAGAGGTTCGCAGAGTGGGTAGCAAGAGATTTGCCGCTTAAAAAAATACTTTCGAGGAGGACAAGTTAGTAAGGCCATGAGCAATGGAGGCAGGTGTCCAACTAGACTTGGATAAAACTTTTGACATATGCATGTCATGTTATAGTCCCATTAATATATCTTTCTCTTAAAAGTTGATTTGGTTTTTCTCTTTCTCTCTCATATTTTCACTCAGTTTTCACTTTATGACTGAAGAGGTTACCTCCTGATGAAGAGGCTACCTCCTCATCTGAACCTACTTTAGACCACCCGAACCTAACTAAAATTGTGAGGCAGTACCTCTAGAGCAGTGCATTGGGCATGCCCTAAGAGGCTCCCAAACAAAAGGGGCCCAAGTGACATTCACAATCGGGCCTTATCTCCATGTTCTGTCTTTTTCTAGGTCCCGTCTGCAAAAATGACAAATTTTCCTCTCGATTAGGTAGCAATCATCGCAAAAAGACGACATTTTCAAATGTCCCCCATAGTAGTCTCCCCAAGCGAGGTGTGTTATGCCAAAAGAAAATCAGCGACACATGACGTGTTGCGGTGCAAAAAAAAAACTCCTGAAAAGTGGTATTTTTTCATGCTATTTATCGTAAAGAGAAGCAAAGTGAAGATGCGGGTTAAGAGAGAAGATCATGCGAAGATGTTGCCTCGTTTTGTTCTTCCTTCTTAGTTCATTTTTAGTGTATTTGGTGGAAATGGAAAGAGAGAGAAAAAGACATGAGAGGGCGGGAGATGTTGTTTTTATTTTTTTATTTTTCAACCAATATTTTAGACCGAAATATTTTTTGAGAACCGTTTGTTTAGATTACGAACCGTTTTCAGTTCGAGATCCTTGCGTCGAGATCTTCGAAACTAGATCTCTTATTGATAGATTTCGAGAAATTATTGTCTTGATGTAATTGTATTCAAGTTCTCATTGAGATTTACTTTGGTTTACACTATAATATTGTACTTCGGTATACTCGTAGTTTGGTGTATTTGTACTATGGTGTACTTATACTTTAGTTGTATTTTAGGTGTACTGGTGCAAGCGTACTTTGGTATGTATGTATTTTGTACCTTAGGTTTTCGGTGTATTTATACTTCTATTGGACTAGTTATGAGGTACATATAGCAGTGCCTTAGGTTTGTATGTATTGTGTACCTTAGGTTTTCAGCGTATTTGTAATTTCTATCTTTGAGCATGCAATGCCAGTTGTCCGTTTCAGCTGGGCATTTTATATTTCTTTATTTCTTTTATGTTGTGTTCTTTTGGTGTGGACATTATTGATTTCTCAACTAGCTCTTAACATTATTTAATTGATGCAATATTAATATATTCCTTTATTAAAAATGGGTCTTAAAGCATGCATCAACAAAAACAAAAAATTATGAATTGACAATAGAGTCTCGAATAGCGCATATCAATATGTCATATCACTACAGTGTAATGCAAATTTTGGATAAAGGTTTAAAAGTAAGGAACTGTCACGTACAACTTGAAACTAACATTAACATTTATATATATATATATATCTCATCATTTAGTAGTCTTGCTTAGTAGTTTGAGTGATGACAAGCACACGATTATGTAGTGTTATTTCCTTTGCAGTCTTTTAATGATTTTTTTTGTTTATGATTTTCTTCCGCCTATGATCATGTGACTATTTTTCACAATACTCTCCTAAGTAGTTGCTTCTAAGGTGAAAACCCTGAGGACCAGATGCACCATGGATTGTTTTCTGAAATTTCAAATCCATATTTCTAGATCCCAAAAAACAGCAAAAAAAATTACAAGTGTGTATAGTCCTATACACATCTTCCGTGGACACTACGATTTTCGTAAAAGAAATATGTTGTATTTTGGCTACAGGAGAAAACACATTTTGGCCAAAAATAAGAGGTTTTATTCCTATACACAACCTGTCCACGACCATTTATTTCTCGAGATTCGTGCTCACCATGGTAGATGAAAAGATTTCTTTATCTCCTCTTTTTATCCAAATCTCAAAGCACAACGAACAGTGACAGAAACATCCACACCCATGCGTGTAAATACAAAAGTATTTCCCAAAAAATATAGCCCTAAACAAAATGCCTTTTTCACCGAATCTTTGCAAGAATATACAACATATGTACATATCCGGGTGTGCATAACCGAACTGAAACCGAAAACCGAACCGAAAAAACCTAACATCAACCTTTTTTTGTTTTTACAGTTTATAGTTACGGTTTCAGTTAGTAAACTTCAAACCAAAAGGTCTTCGGTTAATTCGGTTTTTAATTGAAAAACAGCAGTTAAACCAAAAGAAACCGAACGACCAGCCCAACCCAAAATCACGCTTTCTAGGCCAGCCCAGCTTCCTGCATAACCTTAATATAGCACATAAACTGAATAGTCTACACGTAAGCTGCTCCACTGTGGTGGTTTGGGCTTTTGTTTGACCGCCTGTGTAAGGGCATCCAGTATGTGCAATAAAGCACACATAAGTTCTATGTGACAACTCTTATGGTTCACCTTATACATAGCAAAAAGTGTCTTCGACATATGGGCACCAGTGCTCCCTTCAATTTTAGGTTTTTAAAATTTTAAAATCTCACATTTCCGTGTCTCTAATAATTATGGTGTTAAATATATAGATAGATATGTATAGTATGGATATATGCAAAAAATCCCCGTTAAAAAATATGTTGTATTTTGGGAAATATAAAAAAGAAAAATTTGTGACAGTAAATGGTAGTACAATAGTATTAAAATAGTATGTCTTTTTGTTAGAAATTCGTTTATTTTGTATTTCTCAAAATTTAAAGTATTTTTACCGGGACTTTTTTGCGTAGACTCTTCCTGTACATATCTATCTACATATTTAATGCCATAATTTTTGGAGAAATAGAAATATAAGATTTTAAAAAATTTAAAAATCTGAAAGTAGAGGGGGTACTGGTGCCCATGTGCACCAAATCCCTATCATATACATAGTGGCTATCTACAAAGTTGACCTTATACCACAAGCTTGTGGGTTGTTCAGAAGGATTAAAACATTATTTCTCTATCCCCTCGGGAAATGCACTTTGGCTCATAGTATGCTCCTATTATGTGAATCCACATTTCAAAGTCTCAAAAAATTCTAAACTAAATTTTTACATGTACATCTAAACATTTTATGTTGTTACACAAGTTTTCAAAAAAAACATTTTTCTATGGCTCTTGTAAAAAAACAAATTTTGATGCTGTAACAAGATTACGTACAGGACCTTTTTTTGTCTTTTTTGTACACACCACACAAAATGTTATTTTTCCATGAAAACTTGTGAACGAACATAGGATGTCACGATGTATACCAAAAAATTTATGTAATTTTTTTAACATTTTTAAAATTGTTTTTTTATTCCTTTTTAGGTGTACTTGTGCAAGCGTACTTTGGTATGTATGTATTTTGTACCTTAGATTTTTGGTGTATTTGTACTTCTATTGGTCTAGTTATGAGGTACATAGCAGTGCCTTAGGCTTGTATGTATTTTGTACCTTAGGTTTTCGGTGTATTTGTAATTTCTATCTTTGAGCATGCAGTGCGAGTTGTCTGTTTCAGCTGGGCATTTTATATTTCTTTATTTCTTTTATCTTGTGTTCTTTTGGTGTGGACATTATTGATTTCTCAACTAGCTCTTAACATTATTTAATTGATGCAATATTAATATATTCCTTTATTAAAAAGGGGTCTTAAAGCATGCATCAACAAAAACAAAAAATTATGAATTGACAACAGAGTCTCGAATAGCGCATATCAATATGTCATATCACTACAGTGTAATGCAAATTTTGGATAAAGGTTTAAAAGTAAGGAACTATCACGTACAACTTGAAACTAACATTAACATTTATATATATATATATGCAAAATAGTGGGCTACCCGCATGGCTAGCTATGCATACTCTTAGAGCCGTCCGATCTGCTATACAGACCATGGAATCTTTTCCCGAGAGCACAGATTTGTAACGGCACACATTCACGCCGTCTTATTGAGAGCACCATCTCTTAGGTTGTCATACCAACTCATTGTATGCCATTTTCAACGCGAACCTTTTGCAAATTGCGTTGCCCTTCTATAAGATAAAACATACGCCAAACCAATTGCACGGCATATCATATTACATTGGTATCCAAACCGTATTCCCTATCAATTGCTGCCCCCAACGAAATCTCCGTTTGTAAATAGCTCTATCCATGTTCTATGCTTTCCTACTCATTAGAAGGAATGATCCCAGCATAGCCACGATATGAACGTAGTAGGGATGCGGGAGATGTCCTCGTCGGAGGATTCGGTGGGGTGTCCAGGGGATGTGCCGGTAGTGGGGCGGCTTCCCCCCCCCCCCCCCCCCCCCCCACTCCACGGCGCGAGCGACGGCGGTATCCCACCTCCACCAAGCCACGCCGCCCCGTTCGTCCGGCCATGGGCCTGCTGCCGTCGTTGGCAGTCCACGAGCGGGCCTGAAACCCGCAGATCGAACGGGCGGGATGGACCACCAGGCGGCACCGTCGGCTCGCCGCCATCCTCCCATCCACTTTCTCCGCTGATGGAGGTTGGGCGACCGACGATCCCGCTGTGGATACTCCTCTCCGTCAGCCGGCATGGGGTGTTTTTTTTGGCGATTTCTCTTGATGAAAAGAACGACCCAATTTCCATTTTTTTTCTCTAGATAATGGCTGGCTTTTTTCTACTATAGATCATTTTTAGGGATCGTGTTGTATTTACAGATCCAAAAAGAATGTTCTGATCTAGATCAAAATAGAGTATTTTTTTTTGTAATTTTTTTGGTTGTGGGTTGCTCATCAAGCATGCCGCTCTATCTATTTTTGTAATCTGGGAGTGGGATTTCAGGTTAACATCTATGCCTCCTCCTTACTGAAATTTCTCCATATTGCAACTTTTGGATGACCACCTCTCTGTTCGTTCTGATTTTCTAGACTTCGATGTCATCTTCTGATTGTAATTAAGCAAGACAGCAACTCTTCGACAAGATGCATATGTCAATATTCAGGGATGTCTTTATTCGATTCCACTCCGAGTGGGCGCATCTTGAATAGAGTAAGTCAGAACTTACTCAAATTTGTTAGTAAGTTTAGTTTATTGTCTTTCAACCATGCTCACACAAGAATTAAATTACTTAGGCTTCAGCTGATAAAAGTGAAGTGGACACCAGCATTGATGAACAGATGGGTTCTGTCGCAGGTTGCATTGCAGGTGTTTGTTGTTTTTGTTCCTCTAACCGTGGCCTGCTTCTGGTATCAGGTAATTTAGTTAAGCTTCTTATCCTCCATACTGTTTTTACTGCAAAACTTAGCACGTCATTATATTTACCTTTTGCAGTGCTACTACATTGATAAAGCGAGAGAGTTGCAAAGGCTGGTAGGGGTTTGCAAATCTCCTATAATACAACATTTTGCAGAATCCATTACTGGATCAGCAACCATCAGAAGAATTGGCAAGGAGAATCAGTTTTTATCAACTAATAGCAATCTAATCGATGCCTTCTCTCGACCAAAATTCTATATCTTTCACGTTTTTTCTAGTACTAGTTTTTCCTAGCAGGGATCAGGTTTTTTGAATGTTTTGGATTTGAACAAATCTTAGTCATTGTTGCATCCAGATGTCCATGTTTGTCAGCAAGAATGGACAATCCAGAGATGCCTTCCGGAACTATGTATAATCCCATGTTGTGTGCTTGTCTACATCCAGTCCACCTCCGTTGTTACAGCGACGACGAGCGCCATGCGGGTCGCAGCGCCCCCAGCGACCAGAGCGGCGGACGATGGCCCCTGCGACGGCAAGCAGAGTGGCAGATGGCGGCTAGAGGTGGAGCTGGTCGCGGCGGCCGGAGGTGGAGCTGTTCATGCTAGTTTCCTGTATGGTGGTGCATTTTCCGTGGACCTGTTGTATAAAACATGTCGTTGCCCTGTGAATCAACTATACTGCTTCATCTTGTGGACAATGACGTGGTTGTTTAGACGTGAACTTTTTCATCTCGTGGACATTATTGTGATGTACGTGCTCCCAAAAAGTTTTATTCCCAGCAACGATCTAACTACAAGATTACTTCATGTAGAACTTCACATGGAGCAACGACAGCCTGGCAATCTCCTTAGTCTGTATCTTTTTTTTGTTTAATCTAGTTCTCAGCGATAAAGTCGTGTGTTCACGAAACCACTGAAAAAGAACAAAACAAGCCATGTTATCAACACGTAACTTTCTTACAACTGTATTACAATCCATTCTGCAAACTGCTCTTGCAAAACGTAGCACAGTTTTTCATTCATATGAATGAGCTATCTGTTCTCGGAAATACCATGTGTATTACAGTGCACATTACGGATACAGCTACCATCGCTTGTACAGTCCAACGTCTACAAACGTGAAATTAACTGCCGTTATGTTCACTCCATTCCCAGCCATTCTAATCTACACCCCATCATTTTTGTGCCCACTATATATCTCATCATTTAGTAGTCTTGCTTAGTAGTTTGAGTGATGACAAGCACACGATTATGTAGTGTTATTTCCTTTGCAGTCTTTTAATGATTTTTTTTGTTTATGATTTTCTTCCGCCTATGATCATGTGACTATTTTCACAATACTCTCCTAAGTAGTTGCTTCTAAGGTGAAAACCCTGAGGACCAGATGCACCATGGATTGTTTTCTGAAATTTCAAATCCATATTTCTAGATCCCAAAAAACAGCAAAAAAATTACAAGTGTGTATAGTCCTATACACATCTTCCGTGGACACTACGATTTTCGTAAAAGAAATATGTTGTATTTTGGCTACAGGAGGGCATTTTGGCCAAAAATAAGAGGTTTTATTCCTATACACAACCTGTCCACGACCATTTATTTCTCGAGATTCGTGCTCACCATGGTAGATGAAAAGATTTCTTTATCTCCTCTTTTTATCCAAATCTCAAAGCACAACGAACAGTGACAGAAACATCCACACCCATGCGTGTAAATACAAAAGTATTTCCCAAAAAATATAGCCCTAAACAAAATGCCTTTTTCACCGAATCTTTGCAAGAATATACAACATATGTACATATCCGGGTGTGCATAACCGAACTGAAACCGTAAACCGAACCGAAAAAACCTAACATCAACCTTTTTTTGTTTTTACAGTTTATAGTTACGGTTTCAGTTAGTAAACTTCAAACCAAAAGGTCTTCGGTTAATTCGGTTTTTAATTGAAAAACAGCAGTTAAACCAAAAGAAACCGAACGACCAGCCCAACGCAAAATCACGCTTTCTAGGCCAGCCCAGCTTCCTGCATAACCTTAATATAGCACATAAACTGAATAGTCTACATGTAAGCTGCTCCACTATGGTGGTTTGGGCTTTTGTTTGACCGCCTGTGTAAGGGCATCCAGTATGTGCAATAAAGCACACATAAGTTCTATGTGACAACTCTTATGGTTCACCTTATACATAGCAAAAAGTGTCTTCGACATATGGGCACCAGTGCTCCCTTCAATTTCAGATTTTTAAATTTTTAAAATCTCACATTTCCGTGTCTCTAATAATTATGGTGTTAAATATATAGATAGATATGTATAGTATGGATATATGCAAAAAATCCCCGTTAAAAAATATGTTGTATTTTTGGGAAATATAAAAAAGAAAAATTTGTGACAGTAAATGGTAGTACAATAGTATTAAAATAGTATGTCTTTTTGTTAGAAATTCGTTTATTTTGTATTTCTCAAAATTTAAAGTATTTTTACCGGGACTTTTTTGCGTAGACTCTTCCTGTACATATCTATCTATATATTTAATGCCATAATTTTGGAGAAATAGAAATATAAGATTTTAAAAAATTTAAAAATCTGAAAGTAGAGGGGGTACTGGTGCCCATGTGCACCAAATCCCTATCATATACATAGTGGCTATCTACAAAGTTGACCTTATACCACAAGCTTGTGGGTTATTCAGAAGGATTAAAACATTATTTCTCTATCCCCTCGGGAAATGCACTTTGGCTCATAGGAGCATATGCTCCCATTATGTGAATCCACATTTCAAAGTGTCAAAAAATTCTAATCTAAATTTTTACATGTACATCTAAACATTTTATGTTGTTACACAAGTTTTCAAAAAAAACATTTTTCTATGGCTCTTGTAAAAAAAAACAAATTTTGATGCTGTAACACGATTACGTACATGACCTTTTTTTGTCTTTTTTGTACACACCACACAAAATGTTATTTTTCCATGAAAACTTGTGAACGAACATAGGATGTCACGATGTATACCAAAAAATTTATGTCAAATTTTTTAACATTTTTAAAATTGTTTTTTTATTCTTTTCTATAATGGATGCATATGCACGCGTGTGCCAAAACGCCACCTCCTATCCCCTCTCTCTTGCATGATGTGTACTTTTAATGATATGTGAGCCCTATTTTATAGCAAAGTACACCTTATACATTGTAGCTATTTTCATAAGCTACGTGGGCCTCAGCGTATAGCAAAAGTTAACCTTATACATAGGTGATGCTCTAACCAGAGGCTGGTAGTTCGATTCCTTAAACGGCCCCATAGGTTACTTTGGCTGATTATTTTAATTTTTTCTTTTCGTCCTTTGCAAAATATTTAGTACGGCCATACAAAATACATCCACATTTTATTTTGTTTGAAATTTATTTCTTTTTTGTTCTCCTCTCTTACAAAATCTTTAGTACGATCATACAAAATAGAGAAATGAAATATATACCCATAAAAGTTAGTTTTCAATCCAAAATTTGCGTCAACTTTGGTTAGTTTGGTTATTAAAACCAAACCAAAGTTTAATGGTTATCATTGCGAACTACATTTTTATGCATAACTGTATTAACCAAAATATTGAAACCATATTTACTGTATAACCAAATAAACCGCACTGAATTAACCATATTAAGCGAACGCGCAGCCAGCTGTACATGTCTCCTGGGGGAAAATTGCGATTTTTTTAAACTCGAATGTGCAAATTTCCAACATTTCACAATCTGGTTCCTGGATGATGCAAATCATGGTTCCTTCCTAGGTCTTAACTTGCCCAATGTCAATAACTCAAGATGGCTTGTTAAAATCATGTCCGAATTGGGAGATGTTTCATGGTCTAGCTATATTAATCGTTGTACAATTTGTACTTTCCAGTATTTCACCTTCTCTTGTAAAAAAAATGTGTTATAGAAAGGTTGTAGGAAATGTGATATTTATGATTCGATCCATGATTATGATTGCTAGCTCTTGGTTAGCCGAGAACTAAAAGCATCTCCAGACTCCAGTCGCGTCCCTAAACCATCCCCCAAAGTGATTTGGAACGCGTCGAACAAAAAACGTTTTCAGCCTCGTCCCCCAAAGCCGTTTTTTGTCCGGCGCGCCACAATACGGTTTCCAGCGCCCCGAGCCCGTCCCCGCCCCACAGGGGACGCACCGGGGACGCCGGACGCACCGAAAAGCGAGGCGGGAAGTGGCGGGGCCGACCCGTCGGCGGCACATTGAATTTTAACCTAACCGTCGCCTACCTCGCGATGGAAGTTATCGGCCCGCAGCGACGGTGCAGTTCCCGCAGAGGCGCAGCGAAGCGTCTCGTCGCGCCTAGCTCTGCGTGCCGGCGTTAATAAGTGCCACCACTCCCCCGCCTCCCTCCGGCCTATAAAAAAGGGCCGCCTCTCATCGTCCCTCTCACACATAAACCCAAGCGCCTCTCTCCCCAACCCTAGCCGCCACCATCTCAAGATTCGACGCCATGGCTGGTAAAGGCGGAGGCCGATCTCGCGTCCGTGGTCATGGTCGTGGCCGCGGCCACGGTAGAGCTGCACGCTCGTCGTCGCCTGCGTCGTCGTCGTCGTCCTCATCGTCGGACAAGCAGGACGAGGAGGGGCCCGTGCTGTTCAAGTTCATCGTCGTCCTCAAGGGCGACCCACACGGCATCCAGAGGCTGCCGGAAGACTTCGCCGACTTTATCACCGACGACGAGCGTCCGGGCTCGCTGCATCTGCGGTAGGATGGTGATGACCCACAAGTATAGGGGATCGCGGCAGTCTTCGAGGGAAGTAAAACCCAAATTTATTGATTCGACACAAGGGGAGGTAAAGAATACTTATAAGCCTTAACAACTGAGTTGTCAATTCAGCTGCACCTGGAAAAGCACTAGTAACAGGGGTGATGTGAAATTAGCAGTAATATGAGAGCAATAGTAACAGTAACACAGCAGCAGTAACAGTAACACAAGGGCGATGCCACCAGAAAATAGTTGATACTACTTCCAATGACATATAACACGAGTATATGATGATGAGAGATGGACCGGGGTTCCCAGCGATCTACACTAGTGGTAACTCTCCAATAAGTGACAAGTGTTGGGTGAACAAATTACAGTTGGGCAATTGATAGGATTGAAATAGCATTAAGATAGAACATCAAGATTATTAATCATGTAGGCATGTTTTCCATATATAGTCATACGTGCTCGCAATGAGAAACTTGTACAACATCTTTTGTCCTACCAGCCGGTGGCAGCCGGGCCTCTAGGGAATCTACTGGATATTAAGGTACTCCTTTTAATAGAGTACCGGAGCAAAGCATTAACACTCCGTGAAAACATGTGATCCTCATACCTAAGCCTTCCCCTCCAGTTGTCCCAATTTCTGTCACTTTGGGGTCTTTGGTTCCGGACATAGACATGTGCATACAACTTGTAGATACAATCTAAGCAATAAGTATAGAGCTTAAATCTAAGATCATGCCACTCGGGCCCTAGTGACAAGCATTAAGCATAACAAGATTGCAGCAACAATAACTTCACAAACTTTATAGATAGACTAATCATAATGTATCATCCATCGGATCCCAACAAACACAACACCGATTACATTAGATGGATCTCAATCATGTAAGGCAGCTCATGAGATCATTGTATTCAAGTACATGGAGGAGAGAATACCAACTAGCTACTGCTAGAACCCGTAGTCCATGGGGGAACTACTCACAGAGCATGATGGAGGCGATGGCGTCGATGGAGATGGCATCCGGGGGCACTTCCCCGTCCCGGCAGGGTGCCGGAACAGAGACTTCTGTCCCCCGAATTGGAGTTTCGCGATGGCGGCGGCGCCCCTGGAGTCTTTCTGGAGTTTCGTCAATTGGTATCGAAGATTTAGGTCGCGAGGGGTTAAATAGGCGAAGAGGCGGCGCAAGGGGGCGCCTGGGCCCCCCTCACACTAGGCCGGCGCGGCCAGGCCTGGGGCCGCGCCGCCATGTTGTGTGGTGGCCCCCTGGCCCCTCTCCGACTCTCCTTCGGTGTTCTGGATGCTTCCAGGAAAAATAAGATGTTTGGTGTTGATTTCGTCCAATTCCGAGAATATTGCCCGAACAGCCTTTCTGGAACCAAAAACAGCAGAAAACAGGAACTGGCACTGTGGCATCTTGTTAATAGGTTAGTTCCGGAAAACGCATAAAAACATTATAAAGTGCGAGCAAAACATGTAAGTATTGTCATAAAACAAGCATGGAACATCAGAAATTATGGATACGTTGGAGACGTATCAGCATCCCCAAGCTTAGTTCCTACTCGTCCTCGAGTAGGTAAACGATAAAAAGAATAATTTCTGTAGTGACATGCTACTTACATAACCTTGATCATACTATTACAAAGCATATGAAATGAATGAAGTGACTCAAGGCAATGATTTATAGTTGCTAACAAATAGATAACATATAGCAAAACTTTTCATGAAGAGTACTTTCAAGACAAGCATCAAAAGCCTTGCATAAGAGTTAACTCATAAAGCAATAGATTCAAAGTAAAAGCATCGAAGCAACACAAAGGAAGATATAAGTTTCAGTGGTTGCTTTCAACTTTCAACATGCATATCTCATGGATAATTGTCAACACAAAGTAAAATAATAAGTGCAATAAGCAAGTATGTAAGAATCAATGCACAGTTGACACAAGTGTTTGCTTCTAAGATGGAAGGAAGTAGGTAAACTGACTCAACATAAAAGTAAAAGAATGGCCCTTCGCAGAGGGAAGCAGGGATTAAATCATGTGCTATCAAGTTTTGAAATCATATAGGGCATAAAAGTAAAATTTTGAGAGGTGTTTGTTGTTGTCAACGAATGGTAGTGGGCACTCTAACCCCCTTGCCAGACAGACTTTCGAAGAGCGGCTCCCATGTTGTTTTCATTTTTGGGTGACACTCCTTCCAACCTTTGCTTTCACAAACCATGGCTAACCGAATCCTCGGGTGCCTTCCAACAATCACATACCATGAAGGAGTGTCTATTTTATTTTAGTTTTATTTAGTGATGACACTCCTCCCCACCTTTGCTTTCTCAAGCCATGGCTAACCGAATCCTCGGGTGCCTACCAATCATTCACATACCATGGAGGAGTGCCTATATGTGATTAATTGGGGCTGGGAACCCCATTGCCAGCTCTTTTTGCAAAATTATTGGATAAGCGGATGAAGCCACTAGTCCATTGGTGAAAGTTGCCCAACAAGATTGAAAGATAAAACACCACATACTTCCTCATGAGCTATAAAACATTGACACAAATCAGAGGTAATAAATTTTGAATTGTTTAAAGGTAGCACTCAAGCAATTTACTTTGGAATGGCGGGAAATACCACATAGTAGGTAGGTATGGTGGACACACATGGCATAGGTTTTGGCTCAAGGTTTTGGATGCACGAGAAGCATTCCCTCTCAGTACAAGGCTTTGGCTAGCAAGGTTATTTGAAGCAAACACAAGTATGAACCGGTACAGCAAAACTTACATAAGAACACATTGCAAGCATTATAATACTCTACACTGTCTTCCTTGTTGCTCAAACACTTTTACCAGAAAATATCTAAACCTTAGAGAGACCAATCATGCAAACCAATTTCAACAAGCTCTACGGTAGTTCTCCACTAATAGGTTTAAACTACATGGTGCAAGAACTTAATCATGATCTACTTGAGAGCTCAAAACAATTGTCAAGTGTCAAATTATCCAAGACAATATGAGGCATTTTCTTTTTCCAACCAAATAATCATAAATGCAACAGCTTCCAACTTTTATCATTGAACATTAAAAGTAAAACGAAGAACAAGTGTTCATATGAAAAAGCGGGGCGTGTCTCTCTCCCAAAAAAGGATTGCTAGGATCCGATCTTATTCAAACAAAAACAAAAATAAAAGCACACAGACGCTCCAAGTAAAGCACATATGATGTGACCGAATAAAAATATAGTTTCAATAGAAGTGACCTGATAAGTTGATGAAGAAGGGGATGCCCCCAAGCTTAGACGCTTGAGTCTTCTTGAAATATCCAGGGATGAACCATGGGGGCATCCCCAAGCTTAGACTTTTCACTCTTCTTGATCATATATCATCCTCCTCTCTTGACCCTTGAAAACTTCCTTCACACCAAACTTCTTATAAACTTCATTAGAGGGGTTAGTACTCAAAAAACTTGAATCCACCTTGGTCCTGTAGTGACACATTGCAATAACTCAATAAAACATTAGCTACAGCTCTCCACGTCTAGAAAGCCTCGCTTAAAGTCCACAAGAGACAATGCAAAAAACAGAGACAGAATCTGCCAAAACAGAACAACCAGTAAAGATGAATTTTAAAGAGGTACTTCCGTTGGTCAAATCAGAAAACTCAAAACTAATGAAAGTTGCACACATATCTGAGGAAAACGCAGGTAAATTGGCAGATTTTTCTGAGTTACCTACAGAGAATCATACCCAGATTCGTGACAGATAGAAATCTGTTTCTGCGCAGAAATCCAAATCTAGTATCAACCTTCTATTAGAGACTTCACTTGGCACAACAATGCAATAAAATAAAGATAAGGAGAGGTTGCTACAGTAGTAACAACTTCCAAAACACAAAAAAACAGTAGCAAAATAAATGCATGGGTTATCTCCCAAGAAGTTCTTTCTTTATAGCCATTAAGATGGGCTCAGCAATTTTAATGATGCACTCGCAAGAAATAAGAGTTGAAGCAAAAGAGAGCATCAAAAAGCAAATTCAAAACACATTTAAGTCTAACCCACTTCCTATGCATAGGAATCTTGTACACAAATAAATTCATGAAGAACAAAGTGGCAAGCATAGGAAGATAAAACAAGAGTAGCTTCAAAATTTTCAGCATGTAGAGAGGTGTTTTAGTACCATGCAAATTTCTACAACCATATTTTCCTCTCTCATAATAATTTTCAGTAGCTTCATGAATAAACTCAACAATATAACTATCACATAAAGCATTCTTTTCATGATCCATAGACATATAATTTTTATCAAGTTCAAAAATAGTGGGATTAAAACTCTCAAACACACTTTTATCAATAATATAACATGATGATTGATCAATCTCAAGAGATATGGGACTCATAGATAAAGTCAAGAACTTTCCAATCCCATTTTCATTAGTAGTACAATTAATATTATCAAGTAACATAGGACCATCATCAAGAGCTTTATCATAAATATTTGCTACGCAAAACTCTTTAGTACCATGCATTTCGACATCAGGCACAAACAAAGCATTATCATAAGATTTATCAAAGTAGCATGGATTATCATAAATAACAGTAGCATAATTATTCTCACAAGTTTTACTCATAGGTACTATTTCAAGAGAATCCACAGGAACATAACATTCAACCTCTTTCGGTAAGCATGGAGGACAATCAAATAGTGTAAGAGATAAAGAGTTACTCTCATTAGAAGGTTGGCATGGGTAGCTAATCCATTCTTCCTCCTTTTGTTCATCACTCTCCTCTTCTTTTTCATCCAATGAGCTTTCAGGTTCATCAATTTCCTCCTCTTTTTCATCCAATGAGCTTTCAGGTTCATCAATTTCTTCTTCCACAGGTTCCTGCAAATTGTGAGTGCATTCTTGTGCATTAATGAGTCTCTCTTTATAATCAATGATATAAGGATTATCAGTGTAACTTTCATTGCAAAAATTAAGGATAGAAGAGACATAATCTTTAAGGTCCTTACAAACAACACAAGTTTCATAATTTTTAGCCATGAAGGATTCTATCTCAGAGGCTCCCATAAACAAAACAAATTGTTCTACCTCTTCGAACCCAAGATGAATATAGTTATTCCAATTATAGTTCTTAATTAAAACTTCTTCACTAAAGCCACATTGAAATTTAAGATGTTTAGTATCCTCTTTAGAGCAACAATTTATATCATGGCGTTTAAGCAAAATTTTAGCAATTGTATTCAATTTTTCTATCACAGCACTCATGACTTTACCAGTTCTTGATTCTCTATAATTATTATATAATTCAATAAGCTCCAACATAGTTATGCGTTCTTCCATAACAACATTTTTTAATTTTTTGGTTTTTCAATTTTTTATGGATTTTTGGGTATATGAGAAAAATAAAACAAGACAAAAACAAACTAGGCAAAAGTAAACTAAGCAAAATAAAACTAGATAGAAATAAACTAAGCACAAATAAACTAAACAAAAGTAAACTAAGCAAAACAAAATAAAATAAAATAAAAACAGAGAGAGAGGTAGAGTGTACTCCCCAAGTGAACTTATGAGTAGAGCTATGCCTCCTCGGCAACGGCGCCAGAAAACAGTCTTGATGACCCACAAGTATAGGGGATCGCGGCAGTCTTCGAGGGAAGTAAAACTCAAATTTATTGATACGACACAAGGAGAGGTAAAGAATACTTATAAGCCTTAACAACTGAGTTGTCAATTCAGCTGCACCTGGAAAAGCACTAGTAACAGGGGTGATGTGAAAGTAGCAGTAATATGAGAGCAATAGTAACAAGAATAACACGAAAGAAGAATAAGAACAGGGGCGATGGCACCAGAAAATAGTTGATACTACTTCCAATGACATATAGAACGAGTATATGATGATGAGAGATGGACCGGGGTTCCCAGCGATCTACACTAGTGGTAACTCTCCAATAAGTGACAAGTGTTGGGTGAACAAATTACAGTTGGGCAATTGATAGGATTGAAATAGCATTAAGATAGAACATCAAGATTATTAATCATGTAGGCATGTTTTCCATATATAGTCATACGTGCTCGCAATGAGAAACTTGTACAACATCTTTTGTCCTACCAGCCGGTGGCAGCCGGGCCTCTAGGGAATCTACTGGATATTAAGGTACTCCTTTTAATAGAGTACCGGAGCAAAGCATTAACACTCCGTGAAAACATGTGATCCTCATACCTACGCCTTCCCCTCCAGTTGTCCCAATTTCTGTCACTTTGGGGCCTTTGGTTCCGGACATAGACATGTGCATACAACTTGTAGATACAATCTAAGCAATAAGTATAGAGCTTAAATCTAAGATCATGCCACTCGGGCCCTAGTGACAAACATTAAGCATAACAAGATTGCAGCAACAATAACTTCACAAACTTTATAGATAGACTAATCATACTGTATCATCCATCGGATCCCAACAAACACAACACCGATTACATCAGATGGATCTCAATCATGTAAGGCAGCTCATGAGATCATTGTATTGAAGTACATGGAGGAGAGAATACCAACTAGCTACTGCTAGAACCCGTAGTCCATGGGGGAACTACTCACAGAGCATGATGGAGGCGATGGCGTCGATGGAGATGGCTTCCGGAGGCACTTCCCCGTCCCGGCAGGGTGCCGAAACAGAGACTTCTGTCCCCCGAATTGGAGTTTCGCGATGGCGGCGGCGCCCCTGGAGTCTTTCTGGAGTTTCGTCAATTGGTATCGAAGATTTAGGTCGCGAGGGGTTAAATAGGCGAAGAGGCGGCGCAAGGGGGCGCCTGGGCCCCCCTCACACTAGGCCGGCGCGGCCAGGCCTGGGGCCGCGCCGCCATGTTGTGTGGTGGCCCCCAGGCCCATCTCCGACTCTCCTTCGGTGTTCTGGATGCTTCCGGGAAAAATAAGATGTTTGGTGTTGATTTCGTCCAATTCCGAGAATATTGTCCGAACAGCCTTTCTGGAACCAAAAACAGCAGAAAACAGGAACTGGCACTGTGGCATCTTGTTAATAGGTTAGTTCCGGAAAACGCATAAAAACATTATAAAGTGCGAGCAAAACATGTAAGTATTGTCATAAAACAAGCATGGAACATCAGAAATTATGGATACGTTGGAGACGTATCAGATGGCTGCCACTGCTGCCGGTGGATCGCTGATGTGATCTACGACGCGCGCGGCAAGATGTACCTCCACATCGGTTGGGAGAAGTTCGCGCGCTACCACCACCTCGAAGTTGGCTTCGTGCTCGTGTTCTTATACTTCGGGGACGAGGACATGAGCATCAAGTTGTTCGACGAGACGCGTTGCCGCTGGAACTACCACGTCGACAGCGTCGAGGAGGACGACGACTGAAGAGTGTTGTTTCTTCGCAGCGAAAAAATGCACGAAGGTTTCTGGATGTTCTTCCAACCAACAGGGGCACCCTCACTAACTGGATTTTCCAGTTTGGGTGACTGGGTGTGCCCTCGAGTGTTCTTTCTTGGCAGCGAACACACAGAACCTTCGATGCCCGGCCTAGTTAGGTTTAGTTTTTTTGCAATCTTTTATATTTGTGTCAAACATGGTTCAAACTATGTATTAGTTTGTGGAAAACCATGTTCCAAACTATATCTTCATGTAAACCACGTTCCAAATTATGTATTAGTTTGTGAAATATTTCTTCTCTTTATTGAAATAAAATGTAAAAACGTAAAAAAAAAACCCAAACACAGGCACGAACGAAACACGTCCTCCAAACACTCAATCTGGCGCCGTTTGGGGATGGTTTGGGGGACGCGACTGGAGATGCTCTAACATGGCTCTGGATCCATTTTAGATTTGATCTTTTTATTCTCTGTTTTGTCTCGTTTTCCGTGGTTCTGTTGTTTGTTGGGCCGGTTTAGACTGTAGGCCTTGTTTGTATTTTGTTACTTTTTGCATTGGGTCGCTGGAATCAATTTTTTTTTTTGCAAGGAATGGGCTGGTTTAGAGGGAGTTTGTTTTTGTTGACGTCATATTTTTGTTGGCTTTATCATTTTGACAGGATTTTTTGGATATAGAGTTTGAGAAAAAATCGGATTCTAACTACTTACACAGATATGTGTAATTGCACAAATGTTTGTGGAATGATAAAAAAACTGGATATGGAGTTTGCTGAACTTATGGGTTTATAATTACAGTAGAGGTGTGATTGCACATATGTGTGCAATTGCACATGGATGGTTAATTGGCAGCACGCCAGCACACTAGAGCTTCTCTCTATACTACTAGATCTCCTGCAGGGCCGTTGCAAAGCGTGACAAGACAAACTGTAATCGCGTGTAATCATTGTTGGGAATGCTTTTTATCGATCGGCACTCGAATTAACACGATTCGAAGCAGAAGGGAGCAGAGAGACGACGGTAGCTAGCTACACGTAGGGAGACAGAAGGGCTGTGTTGACTGCACCGACTTGACGAGTCGCCGGCCGGCCGGCCGGCCATAGACACGTCGAGTCGCCGGTCAGATCAGCAATAAGAGAGATCGGGGTCCGGTCTCGATCAGCTAGCATCTGCCATCTGGTGGTAGTACCCGAGTCTCTACTCGGTCCGTGTACGGTGTACCCCCTCCATCTAGCTTGCGCTCGCCTGCCCTGTACTGTAACGTGCCCCATTGTGTGTGTTTTGCTGACCATGAATTGGCAGCTGCTCATGATTTCAGTGTCGATATCGATCGGTTTATTACTCCCGTTTGTCAATCTAGATGTTCTATGGAACCATATAATTAACCTGTTAACACCAGGCTCCAACTGCTTTTGTGGTGTCGGGCTATCGGAGTAAGAGCATCTCACCGAAGAGCCCCAAATAGTAGCCGGCAGCGATTTGAGTTTCAGTGAGATAAATTGCTCACATCACCGGTCTCAATAGAAATTCATGTCATCCTAAGATCAATATAAACAGCGGCAAAGCTTAAAGGAACCCTAAAAGTAGAGAGGCTATCAGCCACACCGATAGCTACCGGCAACAAACTCCACTTTGGAAAATTCCTGATGGCCCACGAGTCAACCTCTATCCCTCTCCACCTACCCCTCTCTCTTCTTTTTAGTTCTCCACCTACCATCGAAACACTCTCTCTACTCTTTCATTGGCTGTCGGCGCATGTTATCTGGATTAACCGGTGTGGACAGTTTAATATTTTTAGCCGGCGTTTGCTACCGGTGACCCTAGTATGTAGCCGGCATGTGTGATATCAGCTAGTATTTAGGATCACTGGTGGAGATGCTCTAATAAAAATATTAAGACATTTGAAAAGGAACAGTTCTAGCTTTGCACGTAACGCTAGATGATAACTTCAGGGTTTTTGTCATCAGGGTTCCTTCGTCACAGCAACTGTACCCCCTGGTCACACACACACACCTCAGGAAATCAATGGCATTGCTGGATTCGGCGGCCGAGTGGCAACCGTCCAAGTATCCAACAGTTGAACATTGCAACCTTTGGACACTTCCCATGTTGAGACCTGGCATGTGTATGGGCAAGATCCAGGCAAAAGGGTTCGTCTGGATGGGGTTTGTGCTGGCCCGAGTTTTGTATGCTGCGACTTTTTTTTTTTTTTTTGAGGAGCTTGTATGCTGCGACTTTGGCTTGGTCAGTTTTAGAATGGGTAGACAAAGTTGCTCTTTACGATATTATAAGTGCTCATATGTATTTTCCCCCCTCTCTGTATGTAAAAGGAGTTAAAGAAGTAGAGTCAGCTAAAGTCATCAATAAAATTAACCCATACGATATTACAAGTCTTTATCAGAAAAATGCCAAGGCTATATAAGTCAAGTATTGTTGAATTTCAGTTTTCACCCGGTTTTCCACAAATTAATTGGGAAACTTTCTTGCTTAAATAATAGATGAGAAAAATATAGTGCCTCCATTTCAAAAAAAAATTGCTAAATTTCATATGAAATAAAAAAAAGTATTTGAAAGTTTCGGAAACATGCCACAAAGACATGAATGGAAAAAAATTACGCCAAATTATCTTCGCTCGGCATTGCCGCTCGAGGTGTTGACTCGAAACTGATCTTCGGATAAATGAAAATCCCAAGCTCAGCCTTGTTGCATTTTTGAGGGCTTCTGCCTAGGAGAAATGTATTTTCCATTCTTCGGTCATATGTTATAACCCTGGTGGTACATTTATAGAGATATGTCGCGAGGCTAGTCTTTCTGGTATGGTTTCAGTTTTTCTTTATTTTTTTCTGCAAGCCACGATTCGGCTAGGATATGTTCTTGGTTTTGGTTGGAGTTGTTGAATAATGAATAATATATGGTTGTATGCAACAATTGATGTGAAGGCTGGAGATCATCCCCTTTTATGGAAATGAAAAAAAAAGTGTTACCCACAAGCGAATTTTGTAAGAAATAAAAAACTTCTATCTCTGATACAAATTAGTTTTCGCATGTCAAATGAAACTATGAATATTAATTTGGATCGTAAGGAGTATTTTTTTCTTATATATGTACATAGAAAAAATAATTCTATTCTAAGTGAAAAATAAGAGTAAACGGGCAAGTATAACCAAGTGGCTGTAACAAGTTAAGTATGAACTACAACCATTGGAGCAATGAATATGAAGTTGCATTGCATATATTTCTGACCATTTACATAAAAACATGTCATCGTAACTCAAGTTTATTTTTGCGGTCTCAATCATGTTATTTGTGAAATAAAATAAGATATAGTCTTCTTGGTTCACCTTTCCAAAAAAAAGGAAGGTAATGTATTATACGAAACATATGATATTAATTTGCCAAAACGTATGACCTAGCTAGTCATGCGAGAAGTGTCAAATTTTAATTGACAGTTTACGGATATAGGCAAGATAGGTGCCAGTTAAATCTTCCAGCACGTGAAAAATCAAAATTGTTAAATGCATTTGACACATGGAATCATCATAGGTTGTCGATCTCCCAGGAGATCTGATGTTGATGTTTCATGGTCTGGCGCTTTGCAGAGTTTGTGATTGCATAAAAATGTGCTAAACTCCAGTGACGCAACGGCCTACACACTTGCTGTCGCTGGGCATCTGCACGCCTAGCACACAGGTAACAGGTTGCATCGAGATCGATATCGCTGGCGAGATCACGGGGCAGTGCAGTTAAGCTCCCCGTTCTTTTACATCCACACAGACCACGGGGGCAGGCGTAGGCTACGTAAGATTGCGACACCCTAATTGCACCCAGGCATCATTGCTATGCCCTGCGCCAGTACTGGCCGCCAGCATGCGTATTCTTTTTTACTGAACGGAATAACATGGGACCGTTTTTGTCCCTTCTCGTGTAACGCGAATGAATGGGACCAGCAAAAAAAAATGTTACAGTATTTTCTTATCCAGAAAATATAGGGTACTTTTGGAGATTTCTAGTAGACGAAATTCCAGAAATAAATTTAAAATCGAGAAGGAAATAACAAATGACAAAGAAATCCCAATTTTACGTGGTACCTATCGAATGCACATCTGCAATTTGCATGCAAGGTCAAAAGCCTAGAGGGTCCCAGTCGGACCAAAGCCTTTGTGTCATGGATATTTCTAGTAGACTGAAAATCTCAATTCGCTAGTTTTCACAAAAATATATTTGAATATATATACTACATCAGGCTTCCTCCGGTGTTGGGGCTGGGTATGCCTTTCCCTCCTATCGGTGTGTCTCCGGTGGCCGTTGGCGCCATGGCTAAGATGGTATGATCCTGTGAGCCCAGATCGAGGACGGTGCCTCTAGCTCTAGGTTTGTCAAGACCTGTTGGGCTGACATGTTCGGAGCAGGCTTGGTCGATGAAGAGTCTATTAGGGTTGTCGTTCCGATGTGCATGCTTCTAGATGGAGGTCTCGTGTGGAAGATCGAGGTAAAAAACTTGTTTTTGGCGAATGGTTGTAGCGTTTTGAAGGCATCATCGAGGCGAATCCCTCACCTATGGAAAAAAATCCTAGATTAGTGCATCAGATTATGGCGGCGCTCGTATGTCGCCCCTCCGTTGGAAACATCATCCTGGAGTTGCGCATCAGTTGGTGGATCCGGTGCATGGACTCGGTGGTGCATGCACGGTTCCCCCTGATGGCTAGCAAAGCCACGATGGTTACGAGTGATAGTTTGGTTGTGACAAGACCTTGTTAGTATGCTTCTTGTTTTGTTGTGTTCTGCTCTCGTCTTCCTATTGAACTTCCCCTTATACGAACTCAAATCTGATGGCGTCTCTCGAGCAGCAATGATGACCTACGTGAGGCTACTAGTCATGAAAATCTTCATCGCGGCACTGATCATAACGCCCCTTTTCTCCTCGGATCTCTCTTCGGGACCAAACCGACCATGGGTCGTGCCGTCCTGCGTAGGCTTCACGCGGCCGCTATAGTGAGATCTTCTCAAGTGGTCGTTTCTTTGGTGAAATCGGCATCTCTGGCTCATGGAAGAGTGATAATGATGACGCTGGTGAACAAACTCGACGAGTCTCACTCCAACAGAAAAACGGTATAGATCAATGTCATTCTCTAGAACGGTGTGTTACACATTGCACACTCAGCACCGGTAATCACACTATTTCCTCCGCGAGATTCACAATCGAGGCGGCTTCGACCGACTCACCGACGCTCCGGGAGCACGAGGCGGCGCTGTGCATGCATGCAGCTGGCGGCCATGGAATTGACATGTTCCGGCGAGGTGAAGTCGGACTGATGGAGCTGATCGATCGAGCGGCTCTGTATTAAACCTGTATCCGCCGTCACATACCGGCCGTCAATCCATCCATCATGCCCTGGGATCCAGCAGGAGACGTCCACATCTCGTCGGGCCATCCATCACATAAAATATTGCCACTACTCGTCTTAGCACTGGCACATTGCAGCAGGGAGAGAGGGGTATGGGCAGTGTGGGGAAGTGACGGTTGGAACGGACGGATGGATGGGCCGGGTGGACTTTTTACTCATCGGGGTACGGAACACTCATATTTCTTCTCCATTACATGTACACACGGGTCTCCATAATCTACATGGCGTTGCCACTTGGCCAGTTGCAAGGATATCATCATCTACTTAGGTACTACTGTCTTCATCGGCGCTGTTCAAGTTCAGTAATACGCGCAGCAGCTTAATTAGGTTTCCATGGTTACATGTTTTGTCTGCATTCATGCTTGTGGTGTATCGGGATTATTTCTACTGTCCACCTTGGGGTAGAAAGCAATCCACCTTGGAGTAATTTGGACAATGAAAGGAAAAGCTATTATGGTGAAACAAATGTGATATATCATCTGTACATTGGTACTCCCACGTAGTTTCTGGAAAAGTATGACCATATGATCATCAAAATATAAATAATATGCCACAAAAGTTATATCATTGAAAACAACTATGCAACCTAAATCCGATGATATCTTATTCGTGACATATAGTTCATATTTTTTGGCCAAATTTATGATCAACCTTTTGTTGGTATTGGTAATTCTCAATCGATCCCTAAATCACAGAATTGCATTGTGATTCGTGCTAGCATGAGTTGCAACTATGCTTGCAACTGAGATTTATCTAGTTGTGCATGAGGTTGCAACTAAGAAAAAACGCCAGAGGTCGAGTGCTCTCCTCCCCGCGAAATTTCCTCTTTACCAATTTTTACTCTCGTTTTGCTATGAAAAAGGTGACGGAACTGTGATTTGCAGACCGTGACATGTTGCTATTCAACGAATGATCTTACCGCGCTGCTTCATAACCCGTGGTGCTAGTTTACTGTACACATATCTTTGTTTCGTGCTTGAATATTTCAAATTTCGATTTTGTTTGAATAAACTCGAACGGAAAAATCCTAAGATTTTACTCTAACCGGATTTTTTTCACCAAGAAAAAATTGCACTAAATAGCTTAATTTCACCCGGCTGGGAATTAGTCACATGATTAAACCGGTACGGAGGTATTAGTACACACCCATATGGTGACTAATCAAAAAAAATTGATGCTCAAATGTGAGAACACGGTTAGACCAAACATCTATATTTTCAATTATCTTTCTATGATATCGTAGTCGATGCTTTTCGCCATTCGGTCAACATACTTCATAATCCACGAACAACAACTTTTCCCTCCAAACTATGTTTGATTTCCTCCAAATTGTGTTCTCTAGCACCGTTGTGGTTTTAGTACTTTCTAAGCTTGGAGAGGCGGTCGGAGATGGGAAGTGGATCAATGTGTGATTTGTGAACGTAGTGCGATATGGGATCTCTAGTATTGAAGAGGCCTATTGGCGAGGAGCATCCAAGGAGCCAAGGAAAAGAGAGCTAGTGTAAGGAGGCGGCCTTTTTGGATCACGGGATTGAGAAACGGACATATAGATAAACACAAAAAAAATGACATGAATGGAATTGCAAAAAAAATGGAGGGATGGTGTTTTTGATAGGAAATACACAGGAAAAGTGCATCGATTGTATCCGACGCAAATGCAATTTAAGACAAATAGTGGAATTCCTGTAGAGTTGGTGTATGGATGCAACCCTTGATAATCTTGGTGGTGCCATTCATTTGGTCAAAAGGATTTTCATACAAAATGTCTATGAATTGGAATTAGTGCAGTGAAATATATACTATGAAAGATTCTTCAGCTAGTAAGGGCGTGAAAGTTTCGGGTTTTAGCGACGACGTAGAAGATGGCAGACACATCAAGCACATACCTAGGACTTTAGGAGGCGGTGACCCAAATAATAAGGCACAACTATATGCATAGCCAACGTCGATTAGCGCCCTGTGCTGCAAGAATATATGCACTATCTACAAACAAGAGTGTATGCGTACATACGATTGCTAAGTTGTAATCATGTACTATTAATGCGGTACTTATTTGTGTGCCCAACTACAATTTTTCTTTTAATTTATTTCAGATATGAAAAATATGAATTTTGAGCTCCAGTGTGTACAAATATGCTTCATATTTAATGTGGTGATGTGGGCTTTCTTTACTAATTTACTCACTATTTTATGTCTGCCAAGTCTTTCTGCTCTAAACAAAATCCACTACCATCAGGAAGCTTAAATATGTTGGTGCAATTTTATCCATGTAAATTTAGTACTCCATCAATTTTCAGTAGATCATAGTACATCTTCTAAAACGCAATCAATTTCTGAAGTGAGCATAAATTGACAATGCCATCTATCCATGACAACCAGCTAGCACTAAGGAACAACATTACTTTTTCAAGCGGAAAACAGTGGGCAAGGGTATGCGAAGTATGCATGCCAAATGAACCAGAATGATACAAATACAATACATTGATTTCAACAAATTAAGGTTCTGATACACTAGCACTGGTACACATGATCGATCTACTGATACACAATACGAACTGACAGCATTACAGAAACTAGGCATAGTCTGATCCAGTGATACACCATACGACAAGCTAATAATTAACCCACAAATTACTACGGAGCTTAGCTACCAGTTCAGTACTTCGCTAGTGAAGTCTTCTGTGCTACCAGATAATCGGAGAGCAATAGATAATCGACACTTGCTACAGCATAATGATCGATACTGCTACTTAACTAACGACACATGCATAGTGATAACTGATAATGGCATGATGCATGATTAGCAAACGATGACTGTCATGCATGCGTACTGATCTAGAAGTTCCAGCCGGAGCCATCAAGCTGGCCTGGCCCCACGGCCATCTGGGCCGGCGCGCGGCCGACGGCGCCCTCCAGCTTCATCTCGTAGCCGGAGGACGGCCAGTACTGGAAGGCCCCTCCTCCCATGCCGAGCGGGGACACTCCGGACTGCAGGCCGCCAGAGAAGAAGGTCGGCAGCTGGAAGTTGTTGTTGTCCGGCGCCGTGCGGGCGCCCTGGAAGAAGGCCAGCGGCGGCTCGAAGGCGAGCGGAGCCGGGTCGTACTGCCCGATGCCGAGGAGGGTGGCATCCGTCTGGGCGTGGTTGGAGAAGCAGGGCACGAGCTCACGGCAGTTGGCCGCCGCGCTGTTGCTGTTGTTGTTGGCGTGGGCGCCGTAGGAGCTGCTCTCGCCGTCGGCGGCAGCGGCGTGCGCCACGGCGAACAGCGAGCTGGTATCCTGGAGCTGGTTGCGCGGCGCGGACGAGGCGGAGGTGCCGCCACCGCAGCCCATGGAGACGGAGGTGGAGTCGGAGAAGCAGGAGGTGTCGCCGGCGCCGCTGCTCAGGCCGTAGCGGGACTTGCGTGGCGGGGGCACCGTGCCCGGCTTCACGAAGATCTTCGCGATCACCCACTCGTCCTGGATACATCAACATAGATTGTGTGAGCTGTTTGATGCTACTAGGTGCCATTAGTTTGTCATCACCATGTTGTTAGGCAGTTCTTTTGAGAAATCCATTTGTCTATTTACTCGTGAGAAAGAAAAAAGAACTTTCTCAACTCATTTGCCTAAAGATCGAACTTCGTAGGTTTTTACATGACACAATCAGCTCACACTCGAGGAAAAACGTGATAACATACACTAGCTAGGCTTTGTCAGTTCTCACAGTAAATTGTAAGAAAGAGAGCACTATTTGATCCATGGAATGGATCTTCACAGTATCATATCCGTAAAAACGCAGTAAAAAAGCCTCAAATAAGGCATGCATTTACGCATCCGGAGGAATATAGTAGCTTGTGCATGCGCATGCAGGATGCAGTCGCAACAGGCATCGAAAAGATTCGTATCCCGCTGCAGCCAATCTTTCCCTGCACTTAAACCCCCAGCTTACCATATCCACGCATGTAATCTGCACTGCAGGAGGCACACGTACGCAGACTGCTGCTCTACTCTACTGGTAGCCATGACTTCACACTAGAAGAAGTATATACTCATTGCAATCTGCCCTAAAACCTCCCCGTGACTTACCCCATTGCATCATCGCCAGTAGTACTTCCACAGGTAAAAAGTAGTAAGAACTAGTCGGCATTGGTAAGGAAATCCAATATACTGCTACCAAATCAGTAAAAAAAAGAAGCAAGGCGAGCTAAAATGCAGGGCGAAGCTGAAGGAAGTAGAAGGGAAGTGGTAAGAACTGAGTTACCCTGGTGGTGTTGTTGGAGAAGAACTGGTAGGCGAAGGTGCCCTCGAGGCGGAACTCGTGCATGACCCACTGGGTCTTCTGCCCCTTGGGCGCGCGGCCCCGGTAGAAGACGAGCGTCTTCTTCATCCCGACGAGGGCGCCGCTGCGGGTGCTCCGGATCTCGCGGTCCTTGCCCGTGGCCTTCCAGTAGCCGGCCCCCGTGGCGCGGTTGGTGCGCAGGCCCGTCGGGTACTTGCGGTCGCGGAGGCTGTAGAAGTACCACTCCTTCTCCGCCGTGGCCCGGCACGCCTTGTCCTGCAGCTCCCACGGCTCGCACTTGTTGAGGTCGATCTCCGCGATGGCGCGCGCGCCGGAGAAGCCGTGGTCCAGCACCTTGCGGAGGAGGTAGTAGCTGATGAGCTCCTCGTCCGTCGGGTGGAACCGGAACCCCGGCGGCAGCTCGCCGGATCCGGCTCCTCCTCCGCCGCCGCCGTCCAGCAGCATGCCCAGCGAGCCGTACCGCTCCATCCCGCCGCCGGCCGCGCCCTCCCTCGGTCGCGCTGATCTGCAGACAAACGTGTGCATACATACACCATTAATGCCGGAAGCTACACAAAGAACGAACTGATCTGAGAACTGGAGGATGGAGCCGCACGCGCAAGAGCCAAAGGAATGGAATGGAAGGATCAGTACTGGGATGAGTGTTACCTGTGGTGGTGAGGGATGTGATCGGAGCGCAAGTGGTGGAGTGGGCTCTGGGCTGTCTCGGCGATGGAAGAGCGGAGGGGCTTGTTTTATACTGCCGGTGGCCGCGTGGTTGGGGGAGGTGGGTGAGGCGGAGTAAATGGGGGATTCGACGAATCGGGGAGGGTGTCAGTGGCAGAGGCCGCCTGCGGAGGCGGGCCCCGGCGGGGCGCCGGTTGCTTCTTTGCGGGAGAAGCGCTGGTGGCGGAGCACTGTGGGAGAGATGGAGGTGAAGCTGAGATCAGATGAGACGACGAGGTGAGATGAGATGATCAGGGACAGGGAGATGCAGTTGCGAGCTCCATCGATTGCTTCCTGCGCTCCATCATATGCTCATGCGTCTCCCTCGGTCTCTCGGAGCTCGGCAGGCGCCTGATCTGCTTGTGCGCCGTGCTCCAAATTGGCACGAGGTGCCTAGATAGGGGAACGGATTCTCTGCGGTACACCTGCACCCTAAAATGCTAAACCCTAGTAAAACACTGAATTCTTTTTATTTGAACATTTACTATATATATATATATATAAGGATAGCATGTCGCTTCATTAAAAACCTTCTATTCCCGTTCGGTACATTGAAAGAAAAAAAGTGCGTCTGAAACCTGCTGCTCGACATCACAATAAAGTTACATCGTTCACGAGCTTGCTAAGAATGAACCTAGCGACACTTAGGACATTCCAGCGGGACAGCCCATCTGAGCCACGAAATGTATCTATTTTGGACCATTTTGGGTCGGCCTGTCAACAGAAAAAGGAACATGTCCATTCGTGGTATGTTTGGCTCGAGGGTGCACCTAACGGCATCACACAATTTTTCAATTAATATTGTTAATATTAAACATAATTTGACATACGGGGCGAAAACGGAAAAAGGACATAAATTATACTAAAACCCTAGAACTAGGGTTTGCGTTGGCATCGTCATCACCATCGATCTTGATGAAGATCGGCGGCGACCATGGCTGGTAACGTAGGTGCCAGAGGCTAGTTCGTTGCATGTTGCGGCTGCATCGCAGTAGGTGCGTTGGAGCAGGAGCATGCGTAGGTGCAAGAGTCATCGGAGACATGGTAGGCCTCCCCAGCGCCAGCACGGAGTCCCACGGGGCCACAATGAGGATGTCCCATTTAGCCAAGTCCTCGTGCTCGGACTAGGCTATGGCGAGCCTGAGGGCTCTGTAGTCGTCCTGTTCGGGAGGCTACAGGAGCTCCTCCTTGACAGCTCTCACTCGTACGTGATGAACACGAGGTAGATGGTTGTGTCGTCGCGGGGATCCTTGCAAGGAACGTCGTCAACGCCCACAAGCGGCTCCTCGTCCACTCCGCCTTCATCCTTCTCACACTCGACATCGCCGCGAGTCGTATTCCCGCTCGGAAAATGTGCACCACTCCCTCGAGTTTGGGACATAGGCTGGGGCGCTGATATATGTAAAATTGTATCCATGAACTTTTGTATATCTAATATGATACTCTATGATATATAATGTGTGGAAAGTGGTAAGCATATGCACCTGGGGCCGAATTGAATTTACCTGATGTGTGAGGTTTTCCTAGTTGTTTTCTATTAATTTTTGGGGATTTGCAACAAAGTCTCCTAGCCAATCGAAGTTCGGAAACTTTTTCAAAGTTAGGTTCTTTCGAGAAAACTGTAACTTGAGGGGGTCTGGCAATTTTTGTATAGGAACCGATGATGCCGGTTCACCCACCGAAAAGTTCAAGCGATCCAAACGTGTTTTGGTTTGTGCCGAAAGGCTGAATAGAACATTGTTTCGCGCGGGTAGGAATTTTCTGGAGAGGAAACCAGCGGGGCAGCCAGGTTTCGGCCCAGTCTGTGAAACGGGCATGTGTTTCAATGGGCCAATTCATGCACCAGACCAAATCATCAAGGGAATCGGCTCTTCCAGTTTTACCGCTGGTTTGGATCACAAGAGTTTCCCAAATGGCTAGTTTTGCTCTTTGGACTATAAATAGCTCTTCTTCATCCTTGAGGAGGTAAGATCGACCATTTTATTTGCTCTCTCTCTCTCATACTTCATTTTTTAACCTCAAAAGTTTTCTTCCTCTCCATCCCTCCTATGGTTCTCGCATCTTCTTGAGGGATTTTTAATAGGACATCTAGACCTATAATCTCCACCAATAATTTCCTCATCTAAGTGAGGGGAACTTGGGATCTAGATCTTCAGTCATTTGTTGATTTTTCCCCTTGTTCTTCATCTTTAGTTCCTCCATACCATTTGTTGCTTTGGTTGGATTTGAGGGTGGAGGATTTTACCACCTTTGGTGTTCTTGTGTTTGCATCCTTTCATAACTGTTGATCTCTCCATTACGATTAGTTTGAGTGAGGGGTCGTGATCTTGTTACTCTTGGAGGGTTCCTCCTAGTTTGCTTAGCGGTTGGTGCTCATGTGACCTCTTCGTGGACGATTCTGAAGAGGCCCGGGCTTCTCCTTCGTGAAGGTTGTGGAGCTTGCCATCTCGGGAGTGGAGGACAAACTAGCCATAAGGGAAAGGCCTTTGTCCTTCATGGAATTGGCTAGGAGAAGAAGGTGAGCCTTCGTGGCATTAGGAGACCTTTGTGGTAGCCCGCATCTCTCCAACGTGACTTAACTCACTTAGTCTGACGGAACACGGGATTTGATCTTCGTCTCCACGTGCCTCAAGTATCTCTATACCCGAGTTTACTTTTCTTGTGATAGCCATCGTCCTTGAAGTATTTATGTCTTGGTATCACTTGTGTTACATATATCTTGTGACTATCTTGCTTAGCTTGAGTTGTTGTTGCAATTAGTTGAGCCTAACATATTTAGGTTTTGTTATTGTAAAATAAATTTAGTTTAATTATGCATTCTTACAAGCCAAATATGTAATCATTTTTAAACGTCTATTCACCCCCCCCCCCCCTCTACGCGAAATCTCGTCCTTTCAGTTGCATCATCTCTACGATGTCATGCCCATATAAATGCTTATCAAAGACACAATATTACTTGCTATCACTTGTTTCTTTGTTATTAAGTGCCATATTCACTCCACTGTGATTAAAAGAGAGAGATCAAGTGAACCCATGAACCCCGATCCATTTTAAACCAAAAGATACATTTTATATATAATTTACTTACAATCTTAAACCTATAGACCGGAAACTTTTGTAACATCCTAGGTTTTCATACGATCAGGTGGTAGAAATAGAAAGGGATCTGCATTGAATCGCAAAACAGTGGAAATTTTCACGCTCAATTGCATAAAACCTAAGGAGGATCGAGGTTTATCTCTCATTACCATTCGCGTTTAGGTTGCGAGAGTGGGCCAAAGAAAGACCGTGGGACAAAGAAGCACGCAAGGGGGGGGGGGGGCACGAGGGCCAAAAGAGACCAGGTGGCGCGCGCCCCTGGATGGACACGCCACCTGGGCTTGTTTTGCCCTCGAGCATCGTCTCGGACCCCTTTATATAGACGCCTCTATTTCGCCCAAAAACCTAACATATTTTCCCGATATTTTTTGAGGCAGCATCGGAGGCGAAAGTCCTCTCATACTCTGGGAGAGGGCATATTCTGTTGCACCGGTGCCTTCGGTGAAGGGGAAATAGGCGCCATCGTCATCACCACTCCCCCTTGACGTAGGGGGAGGCATCTCCATCAACACCATCATCAACACCATCATCACCACCATCACCATCTACGAGATCGACTTCATCCCCTCATAGTTTGTGTTTGATTGAACCTCGGCAGGCGTTCGATCTGGCAGCGCATCTCTGAAAGGATCGTATGCCGCACCTAGAGGGGGGGTGAATAGGTGCTAACCAATTTTTAGTTCTTTTTCAATTTAGGCTTGACACAAAGGTAAATTCTCTAGATATGCAACTAAGTGAATTTACCTATATGACAAGGCAAACAACTAAGCAAGATATAGCTAAGCAATACAAGAGATAGAATAGGATAGAGGTAACCGAGAGTGGAGCACGCGATGACACGGAGATGATTCCCGTAGTTCCCTTCCTTTGCAAGAAGGTACGTCTACGTTTGGAGGAGTGTGGTTGCTATGAAAGCCAAACCAACAGCCACGAAGGCTTCACTCAGATCTCCGGTGAGCAACGCGACGAAGGCCTAGCCCACTTCCACTAAGGGATTTCCTCGAGGCGGAAACCGGGCCTTTACAAGGTTCTTCGGGCACACATCCACAACTGAATTGGAGGCTCCCAAATCTGTAACAATACAACAATCAACAACAACACATCAACACAAATCAACTAAGGAACCAAATAGGAACACTAGCATGAGATCCCTCAAACAAGAGAGGGGGAAATGAAAAACGCTTCGATGAGGATGTAGATCGGTGTCTTCTCCTTCGAATCTCCAAAGATCAAGAGCTTTGGTTGGGGGAGGAAGGAGATCTTGCAAATCTTGTGTTTCTTGAGGTGGCTCTAATGGAGGTGAGGCTTGGCAGATTTCTTGTGCAATGATTGAGCAAGCATCCAAGGTAGAAGAAGGGGGTATTTATACCCCCCCAGAAATCGAGCCGTTGCAGCTTCCGGGGGGCCGGATATTCCGGCCTAAGTAAGGGCCAGATAATCCGCCCCCCCCCCCCCCCCCCGGATAATCCGGCCTCAGGGACAAAACCAGGACAATGTCCGGCCAAATGTCCGGCCCCATACCAGACTTGTTTTTCTTCAGGTCCTTAGCCAAAATCGAGGGGGCCGGATATTTCCGAAATGTCAGGCCCGGATATTCCGGCCTTGGGACAAAACCGGGACAATATCCGGGCAAATGTCCGGCCCCTATCCAGACTTGTTTTTCTTCAAATCCTTAGCCGAAAACTGGGGGCCGGATATTTCCAAAATATCCGGCCCGGATTATCCGGCCTGATGAACTTTTTGCTGCTTCTTTTTGACAGTACTGACCACATCCAACACACATAAAAATGTATCTATATAATCCCTGTACCACTTAAACAAACATTAGTGTATCACATACATTGACATCAAACACACAAAACATAATGTGAGAGATGTTCTTTCAATCTCCCCCTTTTTGGTGTTTGATGACAATATACGGATTTGCAAGAGAATCACTATAGAGACAAGCATGAAGGCAAAACATAGAGGCACTCCCCCTACATGTGTGCATATAAGTAATTTGCATTTGAATACAAATACACAACACATAGGAGCGAGGTGCCTCAACACAAGAGGTATCCAACATGAGCTCTAACAAGAGACATAGACAAATATGAAGTTGAGATAGGATGCGAGAAATCATACCCATGTGTAGATATATAATACGGAGATATAGCATCACACATAATATAATAGCCTTGATCTCAACAAATAGAAATCCGAAAACCATAACAATGTCTCACACCACATAGCACATAGTTTTAAACTGAACACAAGCAAACCAAATAGTTCAAATAAGAGGGAACACAAGCAATAGAAGAATGATAAACGCATATGCTTGTGCCCAAACCATGCAAATCCCCGAGAGTCCTAATAGAACACTTCTCCCCCTTTGGCATCGAGACGCCAAAAAGGGGACAAGCGCGATGCTACACGTCCCATGGGAATCACTCGGAGGCATCTTCATCATCGGACTGGTATGCCGCTTCCTCATCTTCATCTTCAGTGTCAGGGGCATCCGGAGAGCGGCGAGTGAGGTTGGACCTTTGAAGGCAATCATCAAGATCACTCCACGGAACCTGTGCAGAATGCCATCCACTGTAACCTGGGTGAGCTGGAGGCTGAGGCGGGGGTCCTTGCTCACCACTGAGCTTGTGCAGAATAACCGCCTGAGTATGCTTAATCTCAGAACGCTCTCGGCTGGCCGCATAGTTCTCCTTATGGATCTCAATGTTCATGCAAAGGATGTGACGCTGAAACCAACTAAGCCTGCTCACTTGTTTCCTCATAGCCGGGACGTCAGGATGGCGAGCAGGAGCAAAACCACTAGAACGAGCATCACCCATGAAAGAGTCAGGTGCAGGTACAGCAGAAGAGACTGGCTTAAGCCTGTAAGCCTTCTTGACATTGTGCTTCATCAAAGGGTACCCGCTCAAGTCTTCACCACCCAAAGCCACAGAGTTGTTGATGAGAAGATGGATGTAGGGTGCATAAGGTATGGTGGTCCGGGAGACCATGGCATCATGGATCTCATGGAAGATGAAGTCCATGACATCAAGAGTGTAGTTCCGTTCCTCATCGACATCACGAGCACACCTAAAGCTGAGGTGCATAAGATCCACAAGAGTTCCCCGGAGAGCATCATTATTACCACCACTTGGACAAATGGTGGCCCAAAAGAACCGGAGCAACTGACTGTAGATGGGAAGCAGCCCCTTGGCAGAACCAACTGTTCCCGCTGAGGTATAGAGATGAAGCAGTGCATTCTTATCTGTCTTCTGTGGTCCATGAAGGCGACGACCACCTTCTGCAGGAACTCCAAGAATACCAGCAAATCGGCGCAGAGTGGCACTACAGTGAGTGGAGCCAGTCATCCATTCCATAGTGCGGTCCTCATCTTTCTTGATTGCCAAAGTGGCAAAGAATTGCTTCACCAACTCTGGGCTATAGTCACATTGAATCTTCATGATATCCTTCAAGCCCATCCTGCCAGCTACCCAGATTGCATCTTCAAAGTGATTGTTGACTGCCAGAAGGTCCACATCGATAGCTTGCATGGGTCTCAGATTCTTCATGGGCTCATAGATGTCCTTGTAGATGAACTCCTGCTCCATGCACCAGTATCTCCTGCCCTCTATCTCTTCATCCCTTGGGAGGTATTCATACCAGTTCTTCATGCGGATAGCGGAATAAGAGATAGGGTCCATGGTCTTGTAGTTTTCCCTCACTTCCTTGTTCTTCCGCCTTGAAGCGACGGACTTGCGAGGTGCATTGGGTGCAAACTCGTCACTTGATCGATCATGCCTAGGGCGTCTCCGACCACCCCGAGAAGCACTACCTGTGAGAAGCAAAGGCGGATAGCAAAGAGAAGGTAATGCTCATAAGTCATGTAAGATACAGTAATATACTCTAGAAACATACTATAAGTCGGTACAAATCTAGACATGATAGATTGAAACAAAATTGCAGCGGCGATGAAGCTCCAGGCCGGATAATCCGGTGTCCCCTGGGGGCGGATAATCCGGCCAGGCCGGATAATCCGGTCTGCGCGGGGGCCGGATAATCCGGCCCTGCGAATCTTGCAGTTCTTCCAATCAAAAACTTGTCTAAGACCAGATCGGCCTCATAGCATGCAAGAGGAGTATACTACACATGATTTGGAACAACTAGACACCATCTCCACCAAGAAAATAGCACATACAAATCACAACATCTAGGGTTAGAGATTGTGAATCATACCCACATCCATTGTGGAAACCGCTTGGAGGAGAAGGTAGCTAGGGAGGAGAGGCACCCGATCCACCCAAAAACTCCGAGAGGGAGCGGACGGAGCGTCTCCGGCGAGGAGGAGGAGCTCCGGCGACCTTGAGGGGAGAGAGAGGAGAGAGAGGCGCGTGGGGGGCTGGTTCTGAACCGTTTGCCCCCGCGGCCTCGTCCTCAACCCCTTCAAGACCTTCCCAGGCCGGATAATCCGGCCCTAGTTTAGGGCGGATAATCCGACCGGGCCGGATTTTCCGGGTTGCCCTGGGGCCGGATTATCCGGTTTTCTGGAAATTTCCAGAACACCGGAAATCCTGCATATCTTTAGTTGGTTATTTGCATAAACCCATATATGATGCAATAATGTATCACGTCACATATAAGATGCATATTACCAATAAGATGGGGCAACCTAGATCATCCGACCGAAATTCCTCAAACTCCAAGTTTTTACCAAACATGACAAATGAGCAAGATGGAGGTGGCTTATAGGAGAGAGTAGGCTTAGGTTTAGAAGGTACAGGGAGTTGTCAAACTAGAGTGATTTCCCATAAGAACAGGGAGTTGTCAAATAAAAGGCGATAAGACCCAAATAACTCCAACTCTTCACAAAGAAGAGTGTGGTGGCCTAGGCCACCATATATGAGTGTTGTGGCATGGCACCGCGAAGATATATCTTGGGTCCAAGCCACTACTCATCATTGAAGCTCACATATCAACATATGATATAAAGAGAATGATTTCTTAATGTTGGCATTATGGGGGGAGGGATAGCTCAATAATTTAAACCGCACTCCCCCTATTTCCATGCCCACATCTAAACCAAATAAAGTTTTGAGATGAAGGTGTGTTTGCAAGATGGTCAAGCTATACTCCTTGAATCAATGATATTTAGCTCATTCCTCAAATAAGTGAACCTTGCTTCATCAAGAGGCTTCGTGAATATATCGGCAAGTTGATCTTTGGTAGGAACATAGATAAGCTCAATATCACCACGGGCAACATGATCCCTAATGAAATGATTCTGGATCTCAATATGCTTCGTTCTTGAATGTTGCACCGGATTATAGGCAATATTGATGGCACTTTCATTGTCACATAATAGAGGCACTTTGTCACAAATGACACCGTATTCCTTTAAAGTTTGCCTCATCCATAACAATTGAGTGCATCCACTTGCGGCGGCAACATATTCGGCTTCGGCGGTGGAGAGAGATATACAATTTTGATTCTTAGATGACCAACACACCAAGGACCTACCAAGAAATTGGCAAGCCCCGGAGGTTGATTTCCTATCATCCTTGTCTCCCGCCCAATCCGCATCGGTGTATCCATTGAGAATAAAACTTGAGCCTTTGGGGTACCAAATACCATATCTTGGGGTATCAACCAAATATCGAAAGATTCTTTTGAGAGCTATCATGTGGCTCTCCTTAGGAGAAGCTTGATACCTTGCACACACACCAACACTCAACACTATGTCCGGTCTAGATGCACAAAGGTAAAGCAAGGATCCAATCATGGAGCGATATACCTTTTGATCCACCTCTTTACCATTGGGATCAAGTTCAAGATGACATTTGGTAACCATAGGAGTGGCAACACCTTTCATCTCGGTCATCTTGAACCTCTTGAGCATGTCTTGGAGATATTTTGCTTGGTTGATGAAGGTTCCTCCTCTCAATTGCTTGATCTCAAAACCAAGGAAGAACTTCATCTCTCCCATCATAGACATCTCAAACCTATCGGTCATAAGCTTTGAGAATTCATCATTGAAAGCTTTGTTAGTAGAGCCAAAGATAATATCATCAACATATAATTGGCAAACGAAAAGCTCCCCATTGACCCTCTTAGTAAAAAGAGTGGGATCGATTAGCCCAACATCAAACCCACGGTCTACCAATAATTCTTTAAGGTGCTCATACCAAGCCCTAGGAGCTTGTTTGAGACCATAAAGAGCTTTATCAAGCTTGTAGACATGGTTAGGGAAGTTGAGATCCTCGAACCCCGGGGGTTGCTTAACATAAACCTCTTCATGCAAAGGACCATTAAGAAATGCACTTTTCACATCCATTTGTTGTAACTTAAAGTTATGATGCGATGCATAAGCAAGAAGGATACGGATGGACTCAAGGCAAGCCACGGGAGCATAGGTTTCTCCAAAGTCAATTCCCTCAACTTGAGAGAACCCTTGAGCCACCAATCTTGCCTTGTTCCTCACAACATTTCCAAACTCATCTTGCTTATTCTTGAAAATCCATTTAGTGCCAATAACATTGCGGCACCCCTTTGGCTTCTCTACTAAGGTCCACACTTTGTTGCGCTTGAAGTTGTTGAGTTCTTCGTGCATAGCTTCCAACCAATCCGAATCTTCAAGGGCTTCAAATACTTTCTTGGGTTCCACTAAGGAGATATAAGCATGATGATTGCTAAAGTTAGCCAATTGCCTTCTTGTGGAAACCTTTGCCCTTATATCACCAAGAACCTTATCATGAGTGTGATCACGAAGCTCAAGGTTCCTTTCTCTTCTTGCTAGACGACGGGCCTCGATCTCCTCCTTGGTTCTTCTTGGCCTTGGAGGTATCACTTGATCAACTTGATCTTTTGGGTCCCTGTCTTGACCTTCAACTTGAGCAACTTCAATTTCTTGAGAGCGCTCAACCTCATGTGCTTGATCTTGGACATCATTTGGTGCAGAGCAAATATCCAATGGATACTTGTCGGAGCCATCATGAATTCTTGGTTGATCTTGACCTTGATTTTGTCCTTGATCTTGTCCTTGATCTTGTCCTTGATCTTGCACACAAGAGGGAGAGTTTTGTTCTTGTTCTTGGGTTGGTGCATCATTTGATTCACTTGATGGGGTTTGTTGATGTTGAGAAGATGAGGGCTCCACGGTGGTAGAGCATAGTCCTTCCCGAGACGCCACACCGTGTCCCTCAACGGGGCGGAAAAATCCCACACCCATTCTTACTATGGCATCTTGAGGTATTTCATCACCTGCACAAACATCAACTTTCCCCACTTGGGAGCCATCATTTTCTTCGAACCTCACACTACAAGATTCAATGATAATCCCGGAGGCTATATCAAAGATTCTATAAGTGTGAGACTCGGCACCGTAACCAACAAATATACCCTCCAAAGCTTTAGGAGCAAATTTAGATAAACGAACCCCTTTGATTTTGTAGAAACACTTACACCCGAACACCTTGAAGTATGAGATATTAGGCTTGTTCCCGGTGAGTATTTCATATGGAGTCTTGTTCAAGCCCTTGCGGAGATAGAGCCGGTTAGAGGAGTGACAAGCGGTGGAGATGGCTTCGGCCCAAAAGTTATAGCGGGATTTATACTCCGCCATCATAGACCTTGCTATATCCATAAGAGTCCGGTTCTTCCTCTCCGCAACACCATTTTGTTGAGGGGTGTAAGCAGCGGAATATTGATGTCGAATCCCCTCATCACTAAGAAAATCATTGAGTGTGTAGTTCTTGAACTCAGAGCCGTTGTCACTTCTTATTGCCATAATGAGGAGGTTGTGTTGGCGTTGCACCTCGGTAGCAAAGTCAATGAATATTTGATGAGTCTCATCTTTCGTCTTGAGAAAGTAGACCCAAGTGTATCTTGAGTAGTCATCGACAATCACCAAGCAATGTTTCTTCGCACCAAGACTTGCATGAGTAACGGGACTAAAGAGATCCACATGAAGGAGCTCCAAGATCCTCTTGGAAGAGATGATGGTCTTTCTTGGATGCGGAGAGTCATGCATTTTGCCTTCAACACAAGCCCTACAAACACGATCTTTGGCAAAAGACACATTTTCCATTAGTCCCACAATATGGTTCCCCTTGTGAAGACTTTGCAAAGATCTCATGTTGACATGGGCTAGGCGGCGATGCCACAACCAACCCATGTCCGCCTTTCCGAATAGGCACATCGCACTTGTCGTGGTGGTCCCCGAAAAGTCCACCACATACAAGTTGTGTTCGCGATACCCAACGAAAGCGACTTTTAGAGTCTTGCTCCACAAGAGGACCACAATATCATTATCAATAAAGACGGCGAAACCCATCTTGCCAAGGGCGGAAACGGAAAGCAAATTGTAACCAAGGGTTTTGACAAGCATGACATCCACAAGAGTAATGTTGTGTGCAACCACAACCTTGCCAAAACCCAATACCTTGGATGTAGAATTATCGCCAAAGGAGACGGTGATATGATTTATGTTGGGCCTCAACTCCTTGACGAGGTTCTTGCCGCCGGTCATATGACTTGTACATCCACTATCAAGTACCCATTTTGAACCTCCGGCGGCATAGTCCTACATGAGATCAATTCTTGGATTTAGGTACCCATTTTTCAATGGGTCCTCTTTTGTTAGCAACAAGGGTCTTTGGGACCCAAATAGACCAAGCAACATAACCATCATATGGACCAACATATTTAGCATAAACATCACCATAATAATCTTTAAAAAGAACATAGTGAGTGTTATCTATTCCCGCACTTCATCATTAATGGTTTTGCCCTTTCAGGTTTCACCATTAGCTTTCTCATGTGCGGGCTTGGCCTTTTTCTTGTTTGCCTTTTTAGCCTTGGTATTATAACCAAGTACCTCCTTCCCATTGTTTGACATTTGCTTACTCAAAAGATAATCCAAGGAAAGTTTACTTTGGGGAGAGGAGGCCTTAGCAAGTTCATCCTTCAACCTAGCATTTTCCTCAATAATATTTGCATGATCACATGAAGGAGTAGAGGTACTAGGTATGTCATATGAAGCAAGCCTAATTTGAAGTTGCTCATAAGACTCGGAGAGGAGAGAGTATTCACTCTTCAAGGCTTTGTGAGCCTTGTCTAGTTCATCTAGATCCTTCACAAGTTTCTCATGATCAACACCAAATTTGGCCTTTTCCTTTATAAGCACTTTAGTCTTAGCTCTAGCAAGATCTATAGCTTTAGTGAGCTTGTTAAGTTTATCTTGAGGTTCTTCAAGATTTTCTAGCCTCTCTTCAAGAGATGCTATAGTTTCTTGACATTCCTCAAGAGCATTTTTAAGAGCATGTATTTCTAGAGAGTCTTCTCTCTCTATTTGGCACTTTTTCTCAAGAGTATCATTTAGTTGAGTTATACGTACCATGAGACTTGAAACATGCTTCTTAGTGTTACCTTGTAGGTTACTAATGAAATCATCAAACTCTAGCATTTCTTGTTTCACTTTTAGACTAGCGGGGTCAACCCCTAGATCATTAGAAATGTTAGGCGTAGAGGGGTTAGGAGATGATACCTCGGAAGATTTAGCCATGAGGCAACTTTCTTCCTCCACATGAATGACCTCATTGGGAGATTCACTTGTTGATGAAGAGTTAGTAGAGAGGGAGGCAAGGGCAACCAATCCATTTGAGGTTGCATCTTCTTCATCATCAACATCTTCATCTCCGGAGGTATACTCTTCTTGAGTTGATAGCACAATAGATGTGTCCAAGGTGGACCTTGCCATGAAGCAATGAGCATTCTTGCGTTGAGGGTTCTCATTGGGTGAATCAAAGAGAGGGGAAGAGGGAATGTTGGTGGTGACAATGGCGGCCACTTCTCTTGAGCTTTCCTCTTCATCATCACTAGCACTTTCAATCTCATCGGAAGAGTATTCTTCTTTAGTCACTAGCACAATCCTTGAGGGCCTCTTGCCCTTCTTGTTCTTGTTATAGAATTCCTTGTTGGGGGGCTTTGAATATTTGCCCTTTGAGTCTTTGCTCTTGTCCTTGGGGATGAGCCTTCCACCATGAGTCTCCCTATTCTCATAGGGACATTCGGCAATGAAATGGCGCTTGTCATTGCAATTGTAGCAAGATCTTGTTCTTGGGCCCGAGCTTGAGGGACCCCTTGAGTTGTTTCTCTTGATGTTGTCTTCCTTGGCCTTGGAAGGATCAATCCAAAAGGTGTTTGCATGGAACTCCATGTGGTCATGGTAGTGGTGTTCCAAGTCTTCCGGATAGGTCATGCTCTAAGATGCCCTATAAGATTCTTGAGGAATCACTTCTTCCACGGAGTTGACCACCGAGGCAAGGTTGGACCCTTTTGTCATCCCAATGGCACGATTGCGGGAATCATGAGAGTTTTGCTCAAGCACCTTGAGAGCTTGCATCTCGTGCACGGCTTGTTGAGAGGTGAGAGAGGCATAGCATTCTCTACCGACGAGAGTCTTGACATTAATAGGCTCAAACGGCATCATGCACTCAATGTACTTTTCCTTGATCCAAGAGTCATTAATGTGAGTGGCACCAACATTCCGGAAGGAGCCGGCAACGGTGAGAAGTCTTCCATACATGTCTTCATGATCTTCATCCGGTAGCCTCATGAATCCTTCGGCTTTATTCCGAAGAGCATTATACTTGTTCCTTCTTGTGCTCTCACTTCCAATGCAACTCGCGGCCAAACCATCCCAAGCATCCTTGGCGGTGGTGAAATGCCAAACACGAGACAACTCCTTTGTCCCCACAGCAGTTTGAATCATGTGCAAGGCGGTGTTGTTGAGTTGACTATCAACCGCTTCTCTTCTAGTCAACTTGTCGGGGTTGTAAGGCTTGAAGCCTTCCACGATGATTCTCCAAAGTTCATTGGAGGCACTGCGAACATGAGAGCTAAACTCAAATTGCCAAGTATCGTAATCATTAAAGGAAAACTTAGGTGGGTCGCCTCGAATGTTTATATGAGGGTGAGGAACCGGTATATCGGGAGATAGAAAAGGTGGAGCCACTCGATTGTAGCTCTCACCTCCACTAGTTCCTCTAGGAGATGCAACGGTAGATTTGTTAGTGTTTATGTGATCACCATCCACGGGTGTGGTAGAGGAGGGTAATATCGAAGTATCATCCTCTTCTAACGCATCCGTGACATTGACCTCTTTGGTGGGAGCCACGGGACGGGGCGGAGTCAAAAGCTCGGAAATCATCTTTCTCATGCTTTCCATTTGAGCATCCATGGATGACCTCAACGAATTGATATCATCCATGGTGACCATCTTAGCCTCCCCTTCCGAAGGTCCATCGTCTGGCATACTCTTAGGCGGTTAAGCCCGAAATAAGAGCCGAGGCTCTGATACCAATTGAAAGGATCGTATGCCGCACCTAGAGGGGGGGGGTGAATAGGTGCTAACCAATTTTTAGTTCTTTTTCAATTTAGGCTTGACACAAAGGTAAATTCTCTAGATATGCAACTAAGTGAATTTACCTATATGACAAGGCAAACAACTAAGCAAGATATAGCTAAGCAATACAAGAGATAGAATAGGATAGAGGTAACCGAGAGTGGAGCACGCGATGACACGGAGATGATTCCCGTAGTTCCCTTCCTTTGCAAGAAGGTACATCTATGTTTGGAGGAGTGTGGTTGCTACGAAAGCCAAACCAACAGCCACGAAGGCTTCACTCAGATCTCCGGTGAGCAACGCCACAAAGGCCTAGCCCACTTCCACTAAGGGATTTCCTCGAGGCGGAAACCGGGCCTTTACAAGGTTCTTGGGGCACACATCCACAACTGAATTGGAGGCTCCCAAATCTGTAACAATACAACAATCAACAACAACACATCAACACAAATCAACTAGGGAACCAAATAGGAACACTAGCATGAGATCCCTCAAACAAGAGAGGGGGAAATGAAAAACGCTTTGGTGAGGATGTAGATCGGTGTCTTCTCCTTCGAATCTCCAAAGATCAAGAGCTTTGGTTGGGGGAGGAAGGAGATCTTGCAAATCTTGTGTTTCTTGAGGTGGCTCTAATGGAGATGAGGCTTGGCAGATTTCTTGTGCAATGATTGAGCAAGCATCCAAGGTAGAAGAAGGGGGGTATTTATACCCCCCCAGAAATCGAGCCGTTGCAGCTTCCGGGGGGCCGGATATTCCGGCCTAAGTAAGGGCCGGATAATCCCCCCCCCCCCCCCCCCCGGATAATCCGGCCTCAGGGACAAAACCAGGACAATGTCCGGCCAAATGTCCGGCCCCATACCAGACTTGTTTTTCTTCAGGTCCTTAGCCAAAATCGAGGGGGCCGGATATTTCCGAAATGTCCGGCCCGGATATTCCGGCCTTGGGACAAAACCGGGACAATATCCGGGCAAATGTCCGGCCCCTATCCAGACTTGTTTTTCTTCAAATCCTTAGCCGAAAACTGGGGGCCGGATATTTCCAAAATATCCGGCCCGGATTATCCGGCCTGATGAACTTTTTGCTTCTTCTTTTTGACAGTACTGACCACATCCAACACACATAAAAATGTATCTATATAATCCCTGTACCACTTAAACAAACATTAGTGTATCACATACATTGACATCAAACACACAAAACATAATGTGAGAGATGTTCTTTCAATCTCCTGGCGCAAGGAATGTCGATCCGTAGAAGGTGGCGGTATAGGGAGCCTCCCCCTGTTCCGATTTCGGCAGGTGCTCCGATGGACGTCCTTTTTGCCGCAGCCGCCATGGGTTCGGAGGAAACCCTCCCAGCCACCGCCCTAGACACCCCCATAGCCACCGCCACAGTCCCAATGGAGACCGCATCTCCGGATAGCTCAAAGTGTGCCGCCACTAGAAGCCGTGAAGCAAAGGCGAAGGTGCAAAAGAAGCTAATGTTGAAGTAGGAGAAAGGCATCGAGGCCACAAAACGATGGGGCAGGCGCAAGAATCTGAAGGAGAGTAAAACGCGGTGGCAGTCGCATAGCAAGGGCAGGTTGCCGCTAAAATGGCCTGGCAGATGCAGGTGAAAGCCAACGCCCACATAGGCCTGCAAGCTAGCCTCACGGAGGCCATGCTCTTTGAAAAGCAATAGAGGATCCTCAGTCACTCTCCTAGCCTCGTCGGTGAGCTCGCTAAGTTCCCAGATGCGTCCTGGAACGTATGTACCCTCGCAGGTCCATGCGGCGTCCCAGTTCACGACTGGCATGATACGTCTCAAACGTATCTATAATTTCTTATGTTCCATGCTACTTTATTGATGATACTCACATGTTTTATACACACTTTATGTCATATTTATGCATTTTCCGGCACTAACCTATTGACAAGATGCCGAAGAGCCAGTTGCTGTTTTCTGCTGTTTTTGGTTTCAGAAATCCTACAAAGGAAATATTCTCGGAATTGGACGAAATCAACGCCCAGGGTCTTATTTTTCCACGAAGCTTCCAGAAGACCGAAGGAGATACGAAGTGGGGCCACGAGGTGGCGCCACATTAAGGCGGCGCGGCCAAGGAGGGGCCTGCGCCGCCCTGTTGTGTGGGCCCCTCGTGACGCCCCTAAACCTACCCTTACGCTTATAAAAAGTCTTCGTCACGAATACCCCAGTACCGAGAACCACGATAAGGAAAACCTTCCAGAGACGCCGCCGCCGCCAATCCCATCTCGGAGGATTCAGGAGATCGCCTCCGGCACCCTGCCGGAGAGGGGAATCATATCCCGGAGGACTCTTCATCGCCATGATCGCCTCCGGATTGATGTGTGAGTAGTTCACCCCTGGACTATGGGTCCATACCAGTAGCTAGATGGTCGTCTTCTCCTCATGTGCTATCATTGTTGGATCTTGTGAGCTGCCTAACATGATCAGATCATCTATTTGTAATGCTACATGTTGCGTTTTTTGGGATCCAATGAATATGGATTACTATGTTATGTTGATTATCAATCTATCATATATGTGTTGTTTAAGATATTGCATGCTCTCCGTTGCTAGTAGAGGCTCTGGCCAAGTTGATACTTGTAACTCCAAGAGGGAGTATTTATGCTCGATAGTGGGTTCATGCCTCCATTTAATCTGGGACAGTGACAGAAAGTTCTAAGGTTGTGGATGTGCTGTTGCCACTAGGGATAAAACATCAATGCTTTGTCTAAGGATATTTGTGTTGATTACATTTGTTGGGATACGTTGCATAGAAAACAAAAATTTTCCTACCGCGAGAACGCAATCCAAGCCAAGATGCAATCTAGAAGATGGGAGCAACGAGGGTATGAACGAGACTAACCCTTGAAGATTTCCAAAGCCTATAAGAGTAGGCTCTTATTGCTGCGGTAGACGATCACTTGCCGCTTGCAAAAGCGCGTAGAAGATCTTGATCACGGTGCCACGATCGGGCAGCACCTCCGTACTCGGTCACACGTTCGGTGTTGATGACGACGTCCTTCTCCCCGTTCCAGCGGGCAGCGGAAGTAGTAGATCCTCCTCGGAATCCCGGCAGCACGACGGCGTGGTGGCGGTGTCGATGGAGATCTCCGGCGGAGCTTCGCTAAGCATATGCGGGAGAAGTAGTGGAGGAGGGGTGCTAGGGTTTGGGGAGAGGGGGTGCCATGGGCGCCGGCCTCAAGGGGGCAGGGGTGGTGCGGCCAAGCCATGGGCTGCCCCCTCCCTCTCCTCCTCATTATATAGGTGGAACCCCAAGGGTTTGCCCAAAGTCTTCGAATAAGACCCCAACAGAAAAACTGCCTTATGGACGAAACCTAGAGGGACAGGGACTCTCCCTTTCCCCTTTTCTTGGCCGGCCAAGGAGGTGGAGTCCACCATGGACTCCACCCTCCCACTTGGTTGGCTGGTTAGGGTTTGTGGAGTCCCTCCGGGACTCCTCCTTCCATAGTAATTTATTTCCGGATAATTCTAGAAACCACCTTCCATAAATTCACCGGATCATTTCCAAACTTGGAAAGTGACTTCCTATATATGAATCTTATTCTCCGGACCATTCCGGAACTCCTCGTGATGTCCTGGATCCCATCCGAGACTCCGAACAAAACTTCGAACTCCATTCCATATTCCATATCTACTTAAACGACATTAAACCTTAAGTGTGTCACCCTACGGTTCGCGAACTATGTAGACATGGTTGAGACTTCTCTTCGACCAATAACCAATAGCGGGATCTGGAGATCCATAATGGCTCCCACATATTCAACGATGACTTTAGTGATCGAATGAACCATTCACATACGATACCAATTCCCTTTGTCACGCGATATTTTACTTGTCCGAGGTTTGATCATCGGTATCACTCTATACCTTGTTCAACCTCGTCTCCTGAAAAGTACTCTTTAATAATACCGTGGTATGTGGTCTCTTATGAACTTATTCATATGCTTGCAAGACATTAGACGACATTCCACCGAGAGGGCCCAGAGTATATCTATCCGTCATCGGGATGGACAAATCCCACTGTTGATCCATATGCCTCAACTCATACTTTCCGGATACTTAATCCCACCTTTATAACCACCCATTTACGCAGTGGCGTTTGATGTAATCAAAGTACCTTTCCGGTATAAGTGATTTATATGATCTCATGGTCATAAGGACTAGGTAACTATGTATTGAAAGCTTATAGCAAATAACTTAATGACGTGATCTTATGCTACGCTTAATTGGGTGTGTCCATTATATCATTCACATAATGACATAACCTTGTTATTAATAACATCCAATGTTCATGATCATGAAACGATGATCATCTATTAATCAACAAGCTAGTTATACAAGAGGCTTACTAGGGACTCCTTGTTGTTCACATAACACACATGTATCAATGTTTCGGTTAATACAATTATAGCATGGTATGTAAACATTATCATAAACTCAAAGATATTATAATAACCATTTTATTATTGCCTCTTGGGCATATCTCCAACAGTCTCCCACTTGCACTAGAGTCAATAATCTAGTTTACATTTGTAAAGATATAACACCTTGGCCCTCCGGTGCTTTATCATGTTTTGCTCACGGGAGAGGTTTTAGTCAACGAATCTGACATGCTCAGAACCGTATGTATTTTGTAATTCATTTGCGTCTCAACGCATCACTCATTTCCAAATGAGTCGGCATTAAATATGTTTGGTCTTCTGGTGGAACCTTAATTCCGCGGTCTGAAATATGTCACTAATATTGTCGCACACAATATAGCTTCAAAGTTCTGACTCTGTCGGAACTACACCAAGTTCTAAAAGAACCTCTTGACTTAACATCCTTTGTCATTGTCAAAACAATGACATACTCTGCCTTCTTTTGTAGAATCCGTCACAATATTTAGAACTCTTCTAAATCTAGCATAAACAACTTCTAGCTCATTGTGCTACCTTTTAAACAACACTTAGTCTAATTTGAAATTGAAATTTTATTTTCATATGTGACAAAACAAATATCGGTGCAACACTTTACAGCGATTTGTTTGTCATTTCTTCATACAAAAACTATATATATATATTCTTGGTTCTTCTTAAGTACTCAAGAATATTCTTACTGTTTTTCAATGATCATCACATGAATCATTCTGGTATATGCTCCTAACTTTTTAGAGCACAAGATATCTGATTATGTACATATTATTCATGATCTAAAATCACTCATGTGTTTTTACTCATCGAGTGTCAGATACACTCAAGTCTTGTTAAACCTTCACATGACAAGAACATTTTCTTAATATTTCTATATTGAACTACTTCAATATCCATTCTATGTACTTTGACTTAAACTTATTATGTGTTTCAATCTATCTTCATAGATCTTGACACTAAATTTGTTTCAGTCCATATCCTTTCATTGAAGTTAATTTCTCAATGAAACCTTTTTAATCAAGTATATAATTACATCATTTATAACCAACTATATGTCATCTACATAAAGTATTATAAATATGTCTCAGCGCTCCCACTTAATTTCTTGCAAATGCAAGTCTCTTCATCGTCTCTGATGAAATCAAAAACTCTTTGACTATTTCATCTGGTGAAGATTCCAACTCCATGATACTTACTTCATCCAATTGAAGTTTGTATACCTATCTAGTATTCCACGGACCAGCAAAACTCTTGGTTGTATCTTGTATACACCTTTAATACACACTTCTGATAAGTAATGTATTTTGCCATCCTACTATCATATCTCATAAAAGAAGAATGTAGTGATTACTAGAATAATCCACATAGACTATAAGCATTGCTACAGAAGATCTAATCTTATTGTATTCAACTCTTTGAACTTTGTCGCAAACAACTTTTCGACAAGTCAAGCTTCATCTATTTTATAGATCCATTTACTTTCAATAAGTATTCATCTATTTTGGATTTCATGGCGTATCGCCATTTTAAACGGAGTCAGGGCCCATCATAACTTCTTTGTTTGTAGTTGGTTTATCATTGTTCAAAATCAATCCTTTGTCCACAAATCATTTATTTGATCACAAAGTAAACCATACCTACAAGGTTCAATAAGTACTTCGATCTCCATGGCTAAAACACTTTGTAGTCATGGGAGCCATGATTGTCGTGGCCGCTTCCGGAACCAATTCCGATGCTGCGCTACTCTGATCATTATGCTCAGGTTCATAAACCTTATCAAGTTCTATTGTCCTCCCACTCAAATACTTCGCTAGAAACAATTTCTTGGAAATAAGAAACATTGACAAAAACTTTTGTCTTTGTCTACATAGTGGGAAGAATTCCCAATCAATTCTCTGGGATAACCAACAAAGACATTCATCCGATTTTGGTTGTAAACTTATTTACTTATGCTATGCATACCAAAATTTTAAGAAAAGACTATTAGGATTCATACCCATGCCATAACTCGTATGGTGTCATTTCAACGGATCATGATGATGCTCTATTAAGTGTAAAAGCGGTAGTCACTAAAGCATAATCCTCAAAAAATATAATGGCATCAATATTTTATCTCATCATTGATCCAACAAGGTTTGGATACATCTCTCGGATACTATATCATCATTATGATACTCCAAGAAATGTGAGTTTTAGAACAATTTCATGACTCTCTTAGATGTTCGCTAAAACTCGTAATTCAAATATTTTCCCAATGATCCAATCATAAATATTTGATTTTTCTATTACAATGATTTCCACTTCATGCTGAAATTTATTTGAATCCATTCAAATGTTTCAAACTTCTTCCTTATCGAATATATCCACATATATATACTCAATTTATTGTTGGAAGTTTTCATGAAGTAGAAGAATCTCCCGCACACAACTATGCCTAGTGAACCACATATATCATCATGTATGTTTTCACTAAGTTAGTTGCCCGTTCAACTCTTGGCCTATGAACGGTATTTTAATCATTCTCTTTAGAAAAGATTTGCAAGCGCCAAATGATTCAAAAATCAAATGACTCCAAAAATCCATTTGCATGGAGTTCCTTCATGCGTTCCTTTCTAACATGACATAAATGGCGGTTCCACAAATAAGTGGAATTCAAATCATTTGCCTTATGGCATTTTAGCGTTAGTGTTATGTATGTGTGTTTCACCATTTATAATAACTTATCCATCGTATATGGAGTAATGTCATAATTTGAACAACTCATTGTTTTCATTTGACCAGAGCAAAATAACAATTATTAAGTTCTTTATTATAAATTCTAAGGGCTAGATAGAATGCTAATGACGAACATAATAACACTTTATTTTGTTCCAGTCGTGCATTCCTATCATATTCCTTGTCAGTCATTTAGGCCATTGTATTCTTGTATTGCGTTGTTTTGTATGACACTTCATACCAACCGATATGGTACAAATACCCAAGAATTTCATTGTGTGACCTAACTAGGAATATAACCATAACATGTATATCATTTATATACACCTGAGCTAGACATTCTAGTCTTTTCTTTCTTTCTGCCAATAATCTTTTGTAGTTTCTCTTTTAGCTTTCCTCATTATTCAGAAAAACACATCAACTTCAATAACTTCTCGGTTTGTTAGTCAAATACCAATAACCTTGAGGTTCTTACTTTGAAGTTGATCATCATATGACAAGTGTTCCGGATTTCACTATTAGTAACCTTGTAATATGATGAACAATTTCACTCATAATTTTATCCATTGTATCATGATGACTTTACGAGACCATGTCTCGTACATGCTAGGCTCATAAAGTTTTAACCTTGGTATTCGCATGTGCAAATCTGGCTTGCACCCGTTGTATGCACACGTAGAATCTATAACACCCGATCATCACGTGATGCTTCGATACGACGAGTCTTAGCAACGGTGCATACTAAGGATGATAACTTCATGGATATGCGAATATTGTTAGTGCCCCAATAGTTGGAGGATTGGGACGCCTTGCGTCTTCAACCTTCGTACATTCCCATAAAACTTATGAGTTTATGTAGTCTCACCAAATTATATTCTATCATCTTGCAATAAGGTCTTAGATATCACATATATCTCATACCTTGATTATTTCTGAAAACTAAATTTTCAGCTCCTTACTTTTCAAACAGATTTGAACTTCGATTTTCACGGAGACATGATAACTTTATGTACTAATTGAAACCATAGCTCTTTGAATCAACAATGTGAGGTTTACTAAAAGTTTGCTATAGGACTTAATCACTTCTTGATTCTTTAACAATACGGTACCAGTCCGTAAAGTTTCTTGTCAGATTTTAACAGTATTTCTATCTCAATAACAAGACTAGCGCATGGTAGAAAAACGGATGCCAAAACTACAAAATTAATTCAAAATACTACTCAGACTAAGTTTATGATAATTAGTTGTTTTAATCTAATTACTAATGAACTCCCACTTAATACAACATCCCTCATAGTTGTTAAGTGGTACACGATCCAAATCCACTACACCAAAACCGATCATCACGTGAGATGATGTAGCTTCAATGGTGAACATCAACATGTTGATCATATCATCCATATGACTCGTGTTCAACCTTTCGGTTTCCGTTGTCCCGAGGCCATGTATGTACATGCTAGGCTCATCAAGCAAACCCAAGTATTCCGCGTGTGCAACATGGCTTACACCCGTTGTATATGAACGTTGAATCTATCACATCCGATCATCACGAGATGCTTTGAAACGACGAACTTTGGCAACGGTGCATACGAGGGGAGAACACTTTATTATCTTGATATTAATGTGAGGGATCATCTTATAATGCTACCGCCACGTTCTAAGCAAAATAAGATGCATAAAGGATTAACATCACATGCAATTCATATGTGATATGATATGGCCCTTTTGTCTTTGTGCCTTTGATCTTCATCTCCAAAGCACGGACATGATCTCCATCATCAACGGGCATGATCTCCATCATCGTCGGCGTAGCGTCAAGGTCCATGGCGCCGTCTTCATGGTTGTTCACCTCATGTAGCAACTATTACAACTACTTTGAAATACTACTCAACATGAAAATTAAAGACAACCATAAGGCTCCTGCCGGTTGCCACAATACAATAATGATCATCTCATACATATTCATCATCACATTATGGCCATATCACATCACCAAACCCTGCAAAAACAAGTTAGATGTCTCTAATTTGGTTTGCATATTTTACGTGGTTTAGGGTTTTTGAGAGAGATCTAATCTACCTACGAGCATGAACCACAACGGTGATACTAATGTTGTCAATAGAAGAGTAAATTGAATCTTCACTATAGTAGGAGAGACAGACACCCGCAAAGCCTCTTATGCAATACAAGTTGCATGTCGAACGAGGAACAAGTCTCATGAACGCGGTCATGTAAAGTTAGTCCGGGCCGCTTCATCCCACTATACCACAAAGATGCAAAGTACTCAAACTAAAGACAACAAGAGCATCAACGCCCACAAAACCATTGTGTTCTACTCGTGCAACCATCTATGCATAGACACGGCTCTGATACCACTGTTGGGATACGTTGCATAGAAAACAAAAAATTTCCTACCGCGAGAACGCAATCCAAGCCAAGATGCAATCTAGAAGATGGGAGCAACGAGGGGATGAACGAGACTAACCCTTGAAGATTTCCAAATCCTATAAGAGTAGGCTCTTATTGCTGCGGTAGACGATCACTTGCCGCTTGCAAAAGCGCGTAGAAGATCTTGATCACGGTGCCACGATCGGGCAGCACCTCCGTACTCGGTCACACGTTCGGTGTTGATGACGACGTCCTTATCCCCGTTCCAGCGGGCAGCGGAAGTAGTAGATCCTCCTCGGAATCCCGGCAGCACGACGGCGTGGTGGCGGTGTCGATGGAGATCTCCGGCGGAGCTTCGCTAAGCATATGCGGGAGAAGTAGTGGAGGAGGGGTGCTAGGGTTTGGGGAGAGGGGGTGCCATGGGCGCCGGCCTCAAGGGGGCAGGGGTGGTGCGGCCAAGCCATGGGCTGCCCCTCCCTCTCCTCCTCATTATATAGGTGGAACCCCAAGGGTTTGCCCAAAGTCTTCGAATAAGACCCCAACAGAAAAACTGCCTTATGGACGAAACCTAGAGGGACAGGGACTCTCCCTTTCCCCTTTTCTTGGCCGGCCAAGGAGGTGGAGTCCACCATGGACTCCACCCTCCCACTTGGTTGGCTGGTTAGGGTTTGTGGAGTCCCTCCGGGACTCCTCCTTCCATAGTAATTTATTTCCGGATAATTCTAGAAACCACCTTCCATAAATTCACCGGATCATTTCCAAACTTGGAAAGTGACTTCCTATATATGAATCTTATTCTCCGGACCATTCCGGAACTCCTCGTGATGTCCTGGATCCCATCCGAGACTCCGAACAAAACTTCGAACTCCATTCCATATTCCATATCTACTTAAACGACATTAAACCTTAAGTGTGTCACCCTACGGTTCGCGAACTATGTAGACATGGTTGAGACTTCTCTTCGACCAATAACCAATAGCGGGATCTGGAGATCCATAATGGCTCCCACATATTCAACGATGACTTTAGTGATCGAATGAACCATTCACATACGATACCAATTCCCTTTGTCACGCGATATTTTACTTGTCCGAGGTTTGATCATCGATATCACTCTATACCTTGTTCAACCTCGTCTCCTGACAAGTACTCTTTACTCGTACCGTGGTATGTGGTCTCTTATGAACTTATTCATATGCTTGCAAGACATTAGACGACATTCCACCGAGAGGGCCCAGAGTATATCTATCCGTCATCGGGATGGACAAATCCCACTGTTGATCCATATGCCTCAACTCAATTTTTCCGGATACTTAATCCCACCTTTATAACCACCCATTTACGCAGTGGCGTTTGATGTAATCAAAGTACCTTTCCGGTATAAGTGATTTATATGATCTCATGGTTATAAGGACTAGGTAACTATGTATTGAAAGCTTATAGCAAATAACTTAATGACGTGATCTTATGCTACGCTTAATTGGGTGTGTCCATTATATCATTCACATAATGACATAACCTTGTTATTAATAACATCCAATGTTCATGATCATGAAACGATGATCATCTATTAATCAACAAGCTAGTTATACAAGAGGCTTACTAGGGACTCCTTGTTGTTCACATAACACACATGTATCAATGTTTCGGTTAATACAATTATAGCATGGTATGTAAACATTATCATAAACTCAAAGATATTATAATAACCATTTTATTATTGCCTCTTGGGCATATCTCCGACAACATTACGCACCATACTTAATGCAATTGTCTGTTGTTTGCAACTTAATACTGGAAGGGGTGCGGATGCTAACCTGAATGTGGACTTTTTAGGCACAGATGCATGCTGGATAGCGGTCTATGTACTTTGTCGTAATGCCCAATTGAATGATAAGATTGTTGTGGGTATACTTTATGGGTATATCAACGGCATGGCCTAGATCCGGCAAGCCCGGGTGGCCCACAGACGGTGATGTGGCATGTGGCCCATCGGGCGGCCCAGTTGCTGTAGATCCTGAAGGATGAAATCCAGCCCAGGAACAGGAAGCCGGATCCCAACCGACCTACAAAGGAGGCCGGATCCGTGAAGGCCCATGAAGTATCCGGATCCAGCACGGTCCTGATGGAAGGCGGATCCTTGACGTACACGGCAAGATATTATACCGTAGTTAGGCAACTTGTATTCCGGCTAGGACTCTCCATGTAAACCCTAGATCCGTGCGTCTTTATAAGCCGGATCCTGGGAGCCCTAGAGGCATGACCACAACTCATTGTAACAACGTGAAAGCGCCCAGATAATTCCAGACAAGCGGCAATAGGCCCTGTCATCGTGCAGGTGTTCTGAAGCTGGGTAAATCGCGTACCACCGTCCCGAGGACTCTCCGCCCTATGGCCCCTACTTCTTCTCCCCTCCTTGAGGATCCCTCCTCTGGAGTACTGTCGAGTAGGCAACGACAAAGATTGATGCTATTATGTCTATGGTTGCAAATAATAATGCTCCTATGGATCCAAACAATGTTCCTTTGGCCTCTTTGGTTGCTCAAGAAGAAAATGTAGATGTGAATTTTATTAAGAGCAACAATTTTAATAATAATGCCTATAGGAATAATTTTGGTAGCAATAATTATAGGTTGTATCCTCCCAACAATGGAAGTGGTTTTAGTAACTCTTATGGTAAGTCTTATAACAGCAATTGTCGTCGTGGTGAACAGACAGATGCCATAGGATGGCTTAGATTGGGGCCGAATGGATGCTAGAGGATTCGGGGGAGGGTTTGCGACTAGATGGGATGAACTTCCGGATGCTTTCCTCAAGAACACAACCAAAGGCCGGTATGCAAGAAGAGAGACAAGAGGAAGAACTCTTTACTAGATCGCTTGCTTCATTGATCTCAACATGATTACAAGTTCTGGGATACAAGTTCTATTGTCTAATCTCCTCTGTGGACTCGCGCCTGTATGAGGCAGTACCCCCTCTCCTTATATAGGGGAGAGGGTGGCTTACAGAACAAGAAACCCTAATGGCATCTTTGACTGGACAAACTACTTTACAAAGCTACTTTAATCACAGATGACGCCGGAGTCTTCTTTAATCAGGGACGCTGACGTCCTCCGGCTTCTTTCAGCGTCATCTCTCTCTTTGGCGCCAGGGCTCTGATTAAAGCCGCTTTGCTTAGCTCATCCTTGTCTTCTTGCTCCGAAGAGAATCTTTGACCAGTCCTGCCGACAGGCCCTTCTTTCCGGTATCTTCTTTACCAGGTTCCGGTATACCCCTCTTGGGGATACCGGCTTGGTCTCACTTAGCCAAATTCCTACCTTTGTGTTCCGGTAAGAATATTAAACCGGTATCTTGATAGCTCAAACCATCCGGTTTGGCATGCCTTTGGCATACCGGGGGTTATCCCCCCAACATTAGTCCCCGAAGCTGGTATAGTCTGGCGGATTTTATCCTACAGACCATGCCAGGTTTTCATCTTTCTAGGATACCGGTTTAATCTCTCTGGCTTTGAGCTTGGATCCGACATCTTTGCCCTTATTTGTCTTTACTCTCTTTGCAAGGAATTCCCCGGCATCTCTTTTCTCCGGTATCATTCGCATTTACTCTTTCCTCGGCGAAGTCGAGAATATTTCGGGCCCCACGCCTGTCAGTGACATGCGCACTGTTAACTGGCGCGCCAGTGTCAGTTGTCACTTCGCTTCGACTCCCGCGCGCTCATTAAATGCACCACTGCGGATCCCACTAGCCACTTCGGATCTCGTGTGTGCCTCCGTGTGGCTTCTTATTTTTTTCGCGTGTACTTCCTCACCACGTGGCGGCCCATGGTGCGAACCGTCGCGGGCCGTGAGGCGAACGGCCACGGCCCGGCGGTTTTCGGCCCACCTCCTCTCTTCTTTATAAGGAGAACTGCCCCTTCTTCTTCCTCTTCTTGCATTCCCCAACCTTCGCGCACAGTGCTCCTCGCCTCTGCGCCTTCGCCGCTCTTCGTCCGCCGTCGTTCGCTTGAGCTCTGTCGCCCGGCGAACTCACGCCGCGTTCCCGCCGGACCTCGCCGTGCGGAAATCTTCCGCAGCACCTCCGTCGCGCCCGCAGCATTCTTGCTTCTTCGCGTCCTTCTCTGCTTCGCCGTCGACGGTGCTCGTCGGCGACAGTAGGTCCGCTCCTTCTCCGGCGAACGTCTTCCCCAGCGACTGCGCCGCTCGAGGTTAGTGCCAATCTCACTTTGCTTGCCATTTGCTTGCTTTCTAGATCTTGGGTCGATGGTGTTCTTATTTCCTCTTTTTCTTTGATTTTCTTCTTACTCGTAGATCTTCGCGCGGGGTTCAAATGTGGAATTTCTGTTTTTTTCGCCTCCAAACCAATGTCTGGCGAGGAATCTTCCTCTGCTTCTTCTTCTTCCTCCTCCCGTAGCCAACGTAGACAATCTTCCGGTGGATCTAGGGCTTCAGATCCGATGGATACCGATTCCGGCAACCAGCAAGGATCCAGTAGCCGCCAAGAATCCGGTGGACGCCTAGAATCCGGTAGCTCTAGCCAAGCATCCGGTAGCTCTAGCCAAGCATCCGGTAGTTCTAGCCAATCATCCGGCGCGGAGCCTTCCCCAATCACTCGTGGAGCCTGGATGGGCTCCAATGTTACCGAATACGAGATCGATTGGCTATACCGGTCCCGCAGGATTCCGGAAGGAGTAACCTGCCGGCTTCCCGGTGACGAAATTGAACCGGAGCCCCAGCCCGGTGAACACGTTGTTTTCCTTGCTCATTTTGAGCGTGGCTTCGGCCTTCCTGCCTCTCCTTTTTTCCGGGAGTTCTTAAATTTCTATGAACTCCAGCCTCATCACCTTCCTGGCAATGCCATCTTTTACCTTTCCTGCTACGCCACCTTCATGGAGGCCTACATCGGCATTCGTCCCACTCGTGAGATGTTTGCCCGCTTCTTTGCTCTGCGGATTAATTCCGTTCAGGGCAAGGAAATTCCTAAACCCAAGCCGCCTGTGGAGTGCGGGTCTTGCATCGTCGGCTCCCGCCAAGGGAGCACTTTCTTTAAGTTCACCGGCCTTGAGTCTTGCCGCGCCTGGCAAGGAACTTTCTTCTATGTGAAGAACAATGGCCGCGCAAATCTCATTGATCTTCCGCCGTTCCAAGTGGGGCCTCCCAGTAGAGCCAACTGGAGTTATAACCCGAAGACGGATCATGCCGAAACCAACCGGGTGGTACGCTTCATGGCCTCTTTGAAGAAGGAAACCAACATCTGCTCGGATGATATCATCCGCACTTTTATTTCGCGCCGGGTGCTTCCTCTTAAGCGCCGGGTGCATAGGATGAGCGAGATGTACGGTCCTGGCGATCCCACCAAGATCACAGGCCGTCCCCTTAGCAAGAAGGATGTCGTCCGCAAGGCTAAGCAGATCTGCCAAACTGCTATGCCATTTGACTGGGAATGGGGCCTCCTTCCCCTCAGCACTACTAACCCTCCGACCCAAGAAGTAAGAGATTACGCAATTAGGGTTGGTTTTGCTGGTAACTTTTTGCTCTTGTTAACCCTCTTTTTTCGTGTTTCAGGCCAAGGACCGCTTCCCCCTCATTCAAGCAGAGCGGCGTGGGATCTGCGTGAAGCGCGCCCTTGACTCCTTCGACCCAGATCCCTACATTCGTTGGAAGGATCTGAAGATGGGCAAGACTCCGGCTGCGCGCCTTGGCCGGTCTCCACCGAAGCCAACCGGGTCCTCCGATGACCTGTCCATGCTTGAGGTATTTTTCTTTTCCGGTTTCTTATATTTCTCCGTTATTGCTTTCTTGCGAATTTTTTCTTAGCTATGTTTAACTTATAGATCCACGAGCATGCGCCGCCCTTGCGCGCCGAGGCCGGCTCCGAGTTTGTGGACAAACTCATGGCCCAGGGCCAAAAGAACAAAATGCCGGCATCTGATGCCGGTTCCAGTCAGGCCCCTCCCTCCAAGCGCTTCCGGACTGAGCCCTTGGGGGAAAAGGAAGTGGGCGTGCGCCGCTACGGGCGCAAGCAGATGCCGACTGCTTCCGGGTAAGTTTCTTATTTTCTTGCTTGGCTCTTTTTGCCAAGTTCTTTTTCCGGTTGCTTTTCTCCAACTATCTTTCTTTCTTTCTCTCAGCCCCGCGCTCAAGCTTGGCTCAAGGCCAGCGGGCTCTGAAGGTTCCGCAAGGACCTCAACCCCTCCTCCTCGCTCAAGCCCGGCACCATCTGGTGCCGGCAACACCTCTGCCTCCCCTTCGGGGGGCACAACAAGTTCGGGGCGTGCGGCCCCTACATCAGCAGATCACCGCACGAAGGAGGATCTTTCCTTCCTTCCAGAGAACCAGGATACCGGTGCTAGCAACATCGGCGCCGAGGAAAAAGCTGCCGGGCGGGCGGAGCCTTCGGCTCCCCCCGTCCTTGAAAAGAAGACAACTTCCGCGCCGGGATCTTCCGCGCCGGAAAGTTCCAACCTGGGTGGTGCGCCTAGCGCTCCCCCTTCTCCACGAACCATTCTAATGCCACCGCCAGATGCTCCTCGCATCAAGCCCTCCGGGGCTGCTCCAACTGCGCCGCCGCCCAAGATCTCGAAGCTTATCAAAGGGAAGGCGACGGCCTCCAACGCCCCTTCCGGCGGCCAGCAGCCCCTGGTGCTGCACGTCTCCAAGGCCGCCAGCGCTGCTAGCAAGAAGGCCACCGGCCTCCTTGGCCGCATCACTGAGTTCCAGCGCAGGGGCCAGGACCTGGGGCATCTGCTGCCCTACGCCCAGAAGTGGAACGCCGCGGATATGACTCCGGCGACCCGCGGCTTGGGCAAGGACAGGCTGCCGGCACCTGACCCTGTTGGGGACCGGTCTTCCGAGGAGCACTTCATGCGGCTTCGTTGCGCCGTGAAGGAGCTCGACAGCGCGTGGTATGATGCCACGAACAACTTGATGGTACGCTTTACTAACTCTTTTCAACTTTTACCGGTTTCCTTGCTTCCGGATTTTTCTATCTTTTCCTAAGTTTGATGCCGGTTTCTTTCTTGTCTATCTTCCCAGTCCCCGAGTTTTGTGGTGAGAGCGCAGCTTTTAGCACAAAACTTTAACTTAAAAACTTAGCGTGAAACCGGCACTGCCAGTCCCCGAGTTTTGGATTAAGAACTTTGTTCTTAGCGCAAAACTTAGCTTAAAAACGCGCGAAACTAGCACTGCCAGTCCCCGAGTTTCGGGTTAAGAACCTTGTTCTTAGCGCAAAACTTAGCTTAAAACGCGCGAAACTAGCACTGCCAGTCCCCGAGTTTTGGGTTAAGAACCTAGTTCTTAGCGCAAAACTTAGCTTAAAACGCGCGAAACTAGCACTGCCAGTCCCCGAGTTTCGGGTTAAGAACCTTGTTCTTAGCGCAAAACTTAACTAACCTCCTTTTCTTGAACAGCTCATGGCTGACGCTCGGAAGGCCCTCTTTGAGGAGCTCCTATGGGAACACTGGGACCTCGCTGAGGCACATGATAAGTGCCAAGGTAAATTTCTGTACCACCGGCATCTTCTTACCGGAAATCTTTTTCCTCCTAACATTTATAATTTTTTGCTTAACAGTGATCCCGGAAGCTTCCATCGAGGCTCTCAAGGAGCAGCTCACCGCCGCCCAACGTACAATTTTTCCTCTTTCCTGTTAGCTTGGTTTTCTTTTCATCTTAACCAGCACAATTTTGTTAACATCCTCTTTTCCGGGTTCTAGGGGAGAAGGACCAGCTCATCCGGCAGCATCAGGAGGAGCTGAGCGCCCAAAGAACCAGCTACCAGGAGCTCAAGTCCCAGTTCATCCAGCTGGGGCTTGATCATGCTAAGGCCCTCAAAGCTGCTGAAGCTGATGCAGCGGCCAAGATGAATGAGGCTCTTGAAGATGCCGGCAACGCCAACTCGGTGTTGCTAGCTGAGCTGGAGGAGCTAGCCAAAGCCCAGAAGGCTGCCGAGGAGAAAGCTGCATGGCTGGAGGAGGAGCAGAAGGAGTGCAACCGGCTGGTCCTGCAAACTGACACACTTGCCTACCGTAAGTCCCTTCCTTTTGCACTTTCTGACTACTGCCCACAAGCCTTTTTTCTTCTGATCACATTTTCTTTTCGTTATCTTTCCTTCCGGTTGCCTTTTCGTCCGGATTCCCTTCCTTAGCCTTTTTCTTTCCTTGCACAGGCCTCTTCCCGGACTCTCAGAGGTATGCTGTTAAGAAGGTTGACGAGCGCCGCACTGCCCAGGGCCAAGCGAATCTTGCCGTGCCATGGACCCCCTATGACCATCTGGTCGCGCTGAGTGCGCGGGTGTCTCATATGCGCGCCATAGATCGCAACCTGTCTGACATTCCTGATGTAGCTACCCAGCTCTTCAGGACTCTGTGGCCTGGCGAGAAGGTGCCGGATACTTTCTCACTGATCAGCGACCGCCTCAAGGGCGCCGGCAAGAGGATCCGCGAGTGGCAGTGCTCTGCTGCCCGCGCCGGAGCAGACTCTGCCCTCCGCGTTGCTTGCTCATGGTATCCGGAGCTGAACTTGGATGCCCTCACCGGAGTGCGCGAATGCGCGGAAACCGATCTGGACCCGATTCTTACCGCTAAGCGGCAGGATCGCGCGTACCACATCGCGGAGTACGCTGACATGCGCACCTTCATCCCTCCCCCTCCTGACGTCCAAGATTATCTCGACGAGGAGGAAGATGAAGCCGAGGAGGAGCCTCTGGGTGACGCTGGTGCTGGCGATGCCCCTCCTGAAGCCCCCGCTGCCTGATTATCTACTTGCCTGAAGATTTACCTGTGTTATGCTATTTGGTCCTGCGTGTCTCAAAACAATGTCCTGTTAAATTCTACCCCGGTATGCCGGGGTTTATGATGTAAAACTTTAAGTCCGCTTTTGGTTGTCGTACAACAGTTTATGCCGGTAAGTTATACCGGTAGCTAATTATCTTAAGTTTGGCTTAGCATATTTGCTTTTGGTTTTGCTTTTATCCTGCACTGCAAGGATTTCCAAATTGTTTCCGCATCCAATTCGATGCACATTTGGTTCTTTTGCCTTGACTCTGCCTGCCTTCTCTGGGCGTTCTTTGGCGTATGAGCGCAAGGTTCTTTCACCAAACAAGCATTTTCTTGAACTTAGAAATAACTTCGAAATTTTGCAAAAAACCGGTTTAACCGGGGTTAGTTAAATTTTACGGATTGTTCTTTCCTGCTCTCCCTCTTCGCAGTTCATGTGCTTATCCCCTACCGGTTTATCTTGCTTGCCATGAAGCCGGGTTGCGGACAGCAGCAGAGTCGAAGACTCCGGTAGGATTTAGCACACTACTAAACCGGAAAGAAAAAACGTTCAATAAGCAACCGGTAAACTGAAAAAATAAACAAGTTACATGCAACTTTGGTTGGGGTAGTCCCCGAGATTCATTCAAGGTTCCGACATCTTTTATTCATAGCATGTAAGGTACAAAAAGGAACTTCTTACACCACAACTTCAAGAGTAGAAAGGACGCAACAGAGCTACGTTCCATGGACGCTTGCTCTCCTCTCCGGACCTGTCCGCCTTTCCTTTTTTCCACTCCTGTGCATCGATCAAGTAGTATGCATCATTGTGAAGCACCTTGCTTACAATGAAGGGACCTTCCCATGGTGGTAAGAGCTTATGCCGGCCTTCAGTGCGCTGCACTAGGCGTAGCACGAGATCTCCTTCCCGGAAAACTCTCGGGTTAACCTTCCGGCTATGATACCGTCTGAGGTTTTGCTGGTAAATGGCTGTTCTTGCCAAAGCCAGCTCTCTTGCTTCTTCTAGCAAATCCACATCATTTTCTCTGGCCTCTTTGACCTCTTGCTCAGTATAGAGCTGTACCCTTGGTGAATCATGAATGATGTCGGTTGGTATAACTGCTTCTGCTCCATAAACCATGAAGAATGGAGTGTATCCGGTAGACCGGTTTGGAGTTGTTCTTATACTCCACAGTACTGATGGTAGCTCATCGAGCCAACATCCTGGCGATTTTTCCACTGCATCAATGAGTCTTGGTTTGATACCGGAAAGTACCAAAGCATTCATTCTTTCCACTTGGCCATTGCCTTGTGGGTGTGCCACTGAGCACAAATCCAACCGGATGTTGTTGTCCTCACAAAACCTTTTGAACTCACCTTGAGCAAAGTTGGTTCCATTGTCAGTGATGATGTTGTGCGGGTATCCATACCGCAAAATGACATCTTTTAAGAACTTCACCGCTGTATGCCCATCACACTTTGCGATAGGTTTCACTTCTAGCCATTTGGTGAATTTATCCACCATAACCAAGATGTGAGTCATGCTGCTTCTTGCAGTCTTGAATGGGCCAACCATATCGAGGCACCAAACGGCAAACGGCCATGTTAATGGTATTGTTTTTAAACCGGACGCTGGGGTATGATTTTGCTTGGCGTACCTCTGGCACCCGTTGCATTTTCTTACTAAATCCTCAGCGTTTTCCAAAGCAGTGGGCCAATAAAACCCATGCCGGAATACTTTTGCTACCAGCGCTCTTGATGAAGCATGATGCCCACATTCTCCTTGGTGAATCTCCTCAAGCATTTCTTTCCCTTCTTCCGGTTCCACACATCTTTGAAGGACACCGGTAATGCTTCTCTTGTACACCTCACCATTGATGAATGTATATGCTTTGGACCTTCGTTGGATTCTCCTTGATTCATTTTCGTCATCCGGCAAGGTGCCGTTGATCAGGAATTCCTTAATAGGTTTAACCCACGACGGTGTCTCTCGAACCAAAAACACCGGTGCATCTATCTCCATGCTATCCACCAGCATTGTTTCTTCCGGTACGGCTGCAGCAGTCTCCGAGCCTGTGGGAGCAGTCCCCGAGTGTACCGGTGCAGTCCCCGGGTTTCCTTCATCGATATCCATGGGTACTACATGCGATTCCGGTACGAAAATTGATTCCGATTCCGGGCTTGGTTTGATCGATGGTACTCTTAAGTGAGCTAAAGCTATTCCGGGAGGAATTTCTTGCCTGGATGAGCCCAGCTTGGACAAAGCATCCGCGGCTTCATTTTCTGCGCGCGGCACATGGTGAAACTCACACCCTTCGAAGAATCCGGCAATCTTTTGCACGTGAAACCGGTATGAGGCCATGTTGGCATCTTTTGCATCCCAATCCCCGGAACACTGCTGTACCACAAGATCTGAATCTCCGTAGCAAATGATCCGGTGTGCACCGATTTCTTTTGCGACCTTAAGCCCATGGATCAAAGCTTCATATTCAGTGACATTATTCGATGCCCTGAAATGCACTTGCAAAACATACCGGAGGTGATCTCCTTTTGGCGAGGTAAGCACCACACCAGCACCCAGACCCTCTTTGAGTTTGGATCCATCAAAGTGCATTTTCCAGAATTCTATCTTCTGATCTGGTGGTTTGTATTGCATCTCCGCCCAATCGACGAGGAAATCAGCCAAAGCCTGTGATTTTATGGCATCTCTTCTTTCGTACGCTGGCACATATGGTGATATCTGGATTGCCCACTTTGCAATCCTTCCGCTAGCGTCCTTGTTGCACATGATATCGGAGATTGGTGCTTCACTCACCACCCTTATAGGATGTTCTTCAAAGTAATGCTTGAGTTTTGTGGCGGCCATGTACACGCCATAAGTCATCTTTTGGAAGTGAGGGTAGTTTTGTTTTGAGAGGGAGAGCACCTCGCTCAGGTAGTATACCGGCCTCTGGACGGTTTTTCCTTCCTCTTCTCTTTCAACCACAACCACTACGCTCACAACCCGGTTTGTTGCTGCTATGTATAATAGCATAGGCTCTCTTTCTAGAGGTGAAGCCAGTATAGGTGCTGTGGCCAGCATTGTTTTCAGTTCTTTAAATACTGCGTCTGCCTGAGGGGTCCAGACGAAAGTGTCGGATTTTTTCATTAGAGCATATAATGGCAAGGCTTTCTCTCCTAGCCTGCTTATGAACCGGCATAGCGATGCCAAGCTTCCGGTAAATTTTTGTACATCTTTCAGTTCTCGTGGGATAGTCATTCTTTCTATTGCCCGGATTTTTACCGGATTGACCTCAATGCCCCGGCTTGAGACAAGGAAACCGAGCAACTTGCCGGCAGGGACACCGAAAGTACATTTTGCCGGATTAAGCTTCATCCGGAACCGTCTTAGGTTATCGAATGTTTGCCGAATGTCATTGATTAAGGTGTTCTTTACCTTAGTTTTTATCACAATGTCATCTACATAGACTTGCACATTCTTTCCGATTTGATCAAACAAGCATTTTTGCATACAGCGCTGGTACGTTGCACCAGCGTTGCGCAAACCAAAGGGCATAGTGACATAGCAATAAGCCCCGTGCGGGGTAATGAACGCAGTTTTTATTTGATCTTCCTTTTTCAAGGGAATTTGGTGGAAACCGGAATACGCATCCAGGAAGGACAACAACTGACACCCAGCAGTTGAATCAATCACTTGATCGATCCGTGGCAAAGGAAAAGGATCTCTTGGGCAAGCCTTGTTTAGGTTGGTGTAGTCGATGCACATGCGCCACACCTTTGGAGCTTTTGCCTCCAGGTTCTCATCTTTTTTCTTTTCGACCATTACCGGATTGGCCAGCCACTCTGTGTGCGTGACCTCCACAATGAATCCGGCAACAAGTAGTTTAGTCACTTCTTCTCCAATAATCTTCCTCCTATCTTCAGCGAACCGGCGCAAGGGTTGCCGCACCGGCTTGGCGTCTTTCCGGACATTTAAAGAGTGCTCAGCCAGCTCCCTCGGAACACCCACCAAGTCATCAGTTGACCAGGCAAAGATATTCCGATTCTCACGGAGGAAGCTGACGAGCGTGTTTTCCTATGCTTGATCGAGTCCGGCACCGATGCGAACGGTGCACTCTGGGTAAGCCGGATCCAGCACAATGTCCTTTGTTTCATTTGTCGGCTTGAATGCCGGTGAGCCCAAGCTTCCACTCATTGCCGCTAAACTCAACTGTGAGGACTGAGCCAGCGCAACCGCTGTTTGCATTCTTCTCTTTTCCTCCGCGATCACCAGCGATTCCGCTAGGTTTGATCCGGCAGATGCAGTTTCCAGCGAGACCTTATAGTTCCCCACCACAGTCAAGGGTCCACGAGGTGCCGGCATCTTCATTTTGAGGTAAGCTGTATGAGTGGTAGCCATGAAAGCTGCCAACGCTGGTCTTCCCAACAATGCATGGTAAGGACTGTCTAGGTCCACCACCTCAAACTCAACATTTTCAACCTGGCAATTGTCACGTCCTCCAAACGCTACGTCCACCCGAACTTTTCCTACCGGAGCACAGGACAAGCCCGGAACGATTCCGTGGAACGTTGTACGTGTTGGCTGAAGCATGTTTTCTGTTATGCCCAGCGTACGCATGGTATGCTTGTACATGATGTTTATGCTGCTGCCGTTGTCTATCAGCACCTTGCTGAATTTTACTCGAGTTTGCGGCCCTTTCATGATTGGGTCCACAACAAGAGCATATCCACCCGGATTCGGCATGACCTTGGGGTGATCCTTAAATGACCAGGTAATTTCCTGATCTGACCACAGCATGTATTTGGGAACCGCCGGCATAACGGCGTTTACCTCCATGGAGCGGCAATGCACACTTTGCCTGTCTGTTGGCTCAGTCACAAAGACAACACAGCACATATGCGGGCCCTCGTAAACATTCCGGCCTAAAGGTGCCGGTGGAGGTGGTTGATCATCGTTTTGCTCCACCCGGTTAACTTGCTGGTACTGCTGCCTATTTGGCTGATGCTGTACCGGTAAAGCGTTTGCTCCGGTGAGTGGTGGCGGTGGTGGTAGTTGTTGCTGACGCAGCATATCTTGCGATGGTGGCAACACTGTTGAGCACCCTTGTGCCTGCGCGTCCTTTACCGCTCCCTTTTGCATCAAGTACTTAGTCCAAGAACAATCCTTCGTCAGGTGGTTTGACGGGTGATCCGGGTTTGGCGTGTGCCACCGGCAAGGTTGATCCATTGCGGCTTCCATGGTGTATTTTACGGGTTCCTGCCAATTCTTTTTCTGGCCCCAGGGTTTCTTTTCGACCCACTGCTTTTTTGGACCCGCCCATGGCTGCGATCCGGTTTTTTGCCTTTGGCTGCTGCCGGCATCATAATTTTCTTGCACGGCAGCAACGTGCTGCGGAGCGTATCTTCGATCCGGGAAATCTTCCCTTCTCTTGTTGTTTCGGTTGTCCCGGTATTGTTCCTGTCGCTGCTCCGGCTCAGCTTGTACTGCTGGTTGCAATGGGTCTCCCAATGCATAGCTATCCGCCACACGTATCATCTCCGCCAAAGTTGCTGGCATGCTTCTCTGCAGCTTTTGCCACAGCGGCGATCCTCTCCGGCATCCTTGACTGAACCAAGCAATTGCTTGTGCTTCAATCACTCCTTCACATGTGTTTCTTGTTGAATTCCATCGGGTAAGATAATCCCTGTCTGTCTCACCAGCACGTTGCTGGCATAAAGCGAGCTGTTGGGGCCGGTTTGGCCTCTTGTAAGTGCTACTGAAGTTGTTCACGAAGGCTTCCTCAAAGTCCAGCCATCCGTTAATGCTTCCTGCCGGCAAGTTGTTAAGCCAAATCCGTGCAGGGCCTACCAGGTAGGACGGTATGATTCTCACCGCCCAACGCCGGTTTACTCCACCACCAGCTACATAAACAGCTGTGACATAGTCCGCCAGCCAATCTTCCGGCTTGGTCGTGCCATCATACGTTTTTGTGTCTCGGGGCAGCTGGAAATTGCGTCCGGTAGTTCTTCTCCCATGATCCGTGGGCCAAAACATTTCGGGCCAGGAGGACCCTCAGACTCAATCATTTCGGAAAGATGTACTCTGTCCAGCCTGTGCCTCGCATCCTGGTCTGGCAAACATCTTTCCCCAAGGCGATCCCCCAAGGGGTTCCGGTAGACTCTTGTTCGTTCTACTTCGGAGTCTCCCTCTCCGTATCTTTCCGGTTCCGCGGCTCTTGCCTGCTGGTACCTTGGTGGTGGCGTTTCCTCATACGCTGCCCTTGCAGCTCGATAATTTTGCCCGGTTTCATATTTACCGGCATGATTGTTTCCGGCATAGCCTCCCTTGGCGTAGCCTCGACCTGCCCCTTGGCTTTTTCTACCGGCATCATGTTGCCCGGCTTGCTGTTTTTCGGCAAGAACCGGATCGTACACAGTCATCTGCTGTGCGTTCATCTCTTTTTCTCTTCTTCTGTCCGGATGGGGGGACGATGCCTGCCCATGGGACTTGCTTCCGGCATTCTTTGTTGAACGCGCGGATTTTGAGGCTGCGGCCTTGTTCAGCTTAGCCAGTTGCTCAGCATTCTGCTGCTCAATAGTTTCCAGCAGCTCTCTAACACGCTCTTGCTGTTTTGCCAAAGCATCTCCGGAAAGCGATTCACATAGCTCTACTGCAGCTTTAGCAGCTTTTATAGTTTTATCCGGGCTACTGTACTTAGGTTTTTCCACGATGCTAACAGATGCAGAGGTACTTTTGCCGGCAAGAACTTCTTTGCGCAAATCCTGATCTAGGTTGCGAGCTTTTAGCCGGTTCTCCGGTATCCTAGCAGCATGAGCGCTAACAGAAGCAAAGCCATGGGCAGCGTTATACTCACGTAGGGTTAGGTTCAGCTCGCGCTGCGCCCGGACGATGTCGGCGCCGTTCGCGAGCAGCTTCTGGCATTGTGCCTCCAGCTCCGCCTGAGCCGCTGCCGGGTCGATGTTCTGTGCGATGGGCGTTGCCAGCACGTTCATCGCCGCTTGGAGTGGTGTTGCCGGTGGTGCGGAAGATGCTCCCGCAGCGCCAGCGTCGCGCTCCAGCGGTGGCTTGGCCGCACGGGTCGAGGCCGCACGACCAGCACCTTCATCCACAGCTTCTTTTCCTGCACCAACCACGCCGGTCATCATTACCTCGACGCTGCCAGCGGCGCGGCCAGCACATAGCCATCTTGGCGGGTCCGGTGCCACCAGCACCGGCGAGAGGCGCTGGCGCACAGGGACGGTGCCGAAGTAGACGCGGTGGCTGCCAAACTCGATGGTGCGGCCGTTCTTGGGGAAGATGCCGTCGTTGGCGAAGCAGCCCGCGTTGTCGTTGATGAAGTCCATGTCGTAGATGCGCTGCACGAGCGCGGACACCGTACGCTCGCCGGCGACCTCGAGGATGCCCGCCCGAATGTGAACTCCTGCAAGCGCCACTTCATGCCCCACGGTGGGCGCCAACTGTCGTCGTGGCGAACAGACAGATGCCATAGGATGGCTTAGATTGGGGCCGAATGGACGCTAGAGGATTCGGGGGAGGGTTTGCGACTAGATGGGATGAACTTCCGGATGCTTTCCTCAAGAACACAACCAAAGGCCGGTATGCAAGAAGAGAGACAAGAGGAAGAACTCTTTACTAGATCGCTTGCTTCATTGATCTCAACATGATTACAAGTTCTGGGATACAAGTTCTATTGTCTAATCTCCTCTGTGGACTCGCGCCTGTATGAGGCAGTACCCCCTCTCCTTATATAGGGGAGAGGGTGGCTTACAGAACAAGAAACCCTAATGGCATCTTTGACTGGACAAACTACTTTACAAAGCTACTTTAATCACAGATGACGCCGGAGTCTTCTTTAATCAGGGACGCTGACGTCCTCCGGCTTCTTTCAGCGTCATCTCTCTCTTTGGCGCCAGGGCTCTGATTAAAGCCGCTTTGCTTAGCTCATCCTTGTCTTCTTGCTCCGAAGAGAATCTTTGACCAGTCCTGCCGACAGGCCCTTCTTTCCGGTATCTTCTTTACCAGGTTCCGGTATACCCCTCTTGGGGATACCGGCTTGGTCTCACTTAGCCAAATTCCTACCTTTGTGTTCCGGTAAGAATATTAAACCGGTATCTCGATAGCTCAAACCATCCGGTTTGGCATGCCTTTGGCATACCGGGGGTTATCCCCCCAACAGCAATAGGAGTGCTCCCTCTGAACTTGAGGGTATGCTCAAAGATTTTATTAGTAAACAAACTGCTTTTAATAAATCCGTGGAGGAAAAGTTTAGCAAAATAGATGCTCTTGTTTCTAAAGTGGATAGCCTTGCTCTTGATGTTGATATTCTTAAATTAAAGGTTGTTCCTCATGATAATACTGAGAATAAAACTTTTTCTCAAGCAAATGCTATTCAAGTTAGAATTGATGACAATATGAGGTTGTTAGCTGAATTGCATGCTAGGTGGGAAAGAGAAGATGAGATGGCTAGAGAAAATAATTTAGCCAAGGTTTACACAATCACCACCAATAGTAATACTGAACCTTTGAATGCTAGCAAACCTCCTACTACTACTAGAAAAATCGAAAATTTAGGAAAAGTCCCCACTCCACATAGAAAAGTGTATAAACCCACTAAAACTGTTCCCGACAAGCGTGCTGAAATTTTTAGAGTTGTGGGAGATAATTATCCTTTTATTTTTGATAGCAATGATTTTGATTTTGAAAGTTGTACCATTACTGAAGTTATAAAGTTCTTGCAAAAGCTCGCTGAAACTCCCAATGCTAGTGAACAAAATGTTGCTCTTACAAATCATATTGCTAGTGCTATTATGGAAACGAGGGAAGAGAAGTTGAAACATGAGGCTTCAATTCCTAAAAAGTTAAATGATGGTTTGGAACCTATTATTGAGAGGAGAGTAGAAGAATTTTATTTCAATGCTTTATGTGATCTTGGTGCAAATATTTCTGTTATGCCTAAAAGAGTTTATGATATGCTTGACTTGCCACCGTTAGAAAAATGTTATTTCGATGTTCTTCTTGTTGATGTTGCTGCAAAGAAACCTTTGGGGAGAGTTGATAATGTTTTTATACAAGTGAATAATAATTATGTCCCCATTGATTTTGTTGTTTTTGATATTGAATGCAATGCTTCATGCCCTATTATTTTGGGAAGACAGTTTCTTAGAACAGATGGTGCTATCATTGATATGAGAGATGGAATAATTCATTATCGATTTCCACTCAATAGATGTATGGAACACTTCCCTAGAAAAAGAAAGAAGTCATATTATGACTCTATTTACAGGAAAACTTATGGTGTTGATGAGCCACCTCTTGACAATACTTGATTTGCACCCTTTCTGCGCCTAGCTCAAAGACGTTAAAGAAAAGCGTTTACGGAAGACAACCCATGTTTTATTTCTGTTATTTTTTATTTATTGAGTCTTGGAAGTTATTTCTACTTTAATAACCTCTCCTTATCATTTTATTTCATTTTTGTGCCAAGGGTAGCCTCTAAGAGAAAGAAAGCAGTGTTTGGGGTATTTCCAATTCTGAAACAGATTCTGTGCTGGTCACGAAAAAAATTCTTAAAAACCGCCAGAACATTATTTTGAGCTGCAAATGTTTGTGCTTATGCCCCAGTATGTTATCTAACTTTCGTTAGTTTAGCATTTTTCTATTTGACCAACAGAACTATTTTTTTAATTTCGATCTCTGCTTGCTGGTCTGTTTTTTACAGATTTCTGCCATGTTTTGCATTTGCGTCTTATGCTTCATCTTTTTGAGTTTTTTTGTGAAAAAGAGATTTGGGAAGAAGTAGATACAGTATAATATGTTAAAATGAGTATTTTATATGTGCCATTACTGAAGCCTTGCTGGTTTGATATATTTTTATTTCGCACTAATGTTGCTAATCAATTGTGCTGAGTTTTTGTGTGAAGAAAGTTTTCAAGTGTAGGGATAGAAGAATGATGTAATAAGATGAAGCATGGACAAGAGCTCGAGCTTGGGGTGTCCCCTGCACCTCCCAAGAAATATCCAATAAGTACAAGCGTCAAAGGTTGGGGATTCCCAAGGCATCCCCTCTTCATCAACAAAAAGCACCAGGTCATTTTTCAACACGCTATATTTTTATTCCTTCATGTGATATGCGTTATCCTTGGAGCGTCTTTACTTTTTGTTGTGTGTTTACTTTCAATAAAGTTGGATCCCATCATTCATGTTTACTTTGGAGTGAGTCACGCTCCACCGCTTTGCATATTTACTTTGGAGTGAGACACGCTCCGTTGTTTTGCATGTTTATTTTGGAGTGAGACACGCTCCACGTTATGCATTTTGCGTTGGAGAGTGAGACGCTCCACTTTTATATTTATTTGTGTATCAATAGCTCTCTGGACATTTTATTGTTTTTCATATATGATAGTTGTTTGGTTTCATTTGGTTGGCGTTGGAAGCATGAAAAAAGTTTTATGTGTATGTGATGCAAATGGAAGCATTTTTAGATTGTGCCATAGTTATTTTTGCATATCTTGCTAGATGTTATTCTCATGATGAGCTTGTTAATTATGTTTTCAGTATGATTAGTCTCGAATACTGAGAGTATTTTAGTGTGCCATTGAAGGTTTCATGCATCGTTTTTAGCATACGATTGAAAAGCATAATATTCTGGTATATATTCTCCTGCGAATGTTTTTTATTTGGGTCGATTTGGCACATGTTTTGCAACATGTTATGACTATATTCCAGTCAATTCTTGCCTCTATGATCATTTAGTTTGCAACTTGTGTATCACTTTATGCTTTGATTAATATATTTTATCGATGTGCATGATTATGACCATTATGCTCTCTTAGTTGGTCGCACCCGGTCTTTTTCTAGCCTCCATTTGTATGAGTATTTTATTCATGCATCCAACCACAAAAAACCAAATATGCCAACGTGCTCACCATATCTACCTATATGTGGTATTTCATTGCCATTCCATAGTAGTTTGCTCATGTGCTACCTTTAAATTTCAAAGTATTATATTTTTGTTGCTCATGGGAAAGTAGTCAAAATTGACTATTGTGCCTACTGTGTGTTCCTTGTGTAACCGTAGCTCTTTTAAGTTGCTTGTTGTGCGATAACCATTGAAATACTGGGGACACATCAGCGTGCTTTGCCGCTGAATATCATGTGGGTTGCTATGCATGTTCATCTTGTCTGAAATGAAGGAGATTATCCATGCAAAATAGTTTGAGTATACATTTTTGTTAGAGAAGAACATTGGGCCGCTAACCGAAGCCATGTATCATGGTGGAAGTTTCAGTTGGACAAATAAAAAAGTAAGAGGAGTCCATTTATCTGTTGCTCATGTCGTCCCGGTATGGATGTCCCAAGTTGAAGATGCTTTAAAAATGAGAAATCAAAAGCAATGCATCTCCTAGGATCTTTGTACAGGAGGCACGGGGTACTCCTTTGTGATACTCGGTTAAAACAACTTGTATGTGATGAGAGCTAATGGTGATCCGAGGTGAGTAGGATGAGGTGTGAGAACTAGTAGCAATTATGCATGAGGCTTGCGACTTGGGAGTAGCACTTTTGCACAACCCATATGCTTTGTACTTACCGTTGACATCATCCACCTCTCAAAAGTGCATTTTATACTCTTGTTGTTTCAATAAAAAGCTCTAGCACATGAGTGATCTTACTTGCCTCTCAAAGAGAGACCTTCTTTTACTTTTATGTGCATGGTCCCATGATTTTATTGATTGATTCATAATTATGGTATTGCTTGTTCAAACTTTTTTGTTTTTAGTCATCCTTATAATCTTTTAAAGGTGTCAAAGCATTTATGTTTTGCTTCCACTTATGGGACAAGTTGAGTACCACTTTATTATGTATCTATGCTATGCTCTTGACAATCACTTTGCTTTCCATGCACGTTATACATTTTATTTTGTTTGATTACTATTCATGTTTTAGCATGGCTATTAAGTTTCATTGTTTGATTATATCTATGATGCTTATGTTAGGATTCTATAATTCCAGCTATGTTTGCTTTTACACTTGGATTGATCAAAGTAGTATGACATCATGTCACCTCCATTTTTCTTTGTTTGTTATCACTTACCTACTCAAGGACGAGCAGGAGTTAAGCTTGGGGATGCTGATACGTCCCAAACGTATCTATAATTTTTGATGCTCCATGCTTTTTTTTTTACAATTCTTATATGTTTTATGTGCACTTTTCCACACTTTTTAGCATTTTCTGGGACTAACCTATTAACGCAGTGCCGCAGTGTCAGTTCCTGTTTTCTGCTGTTTTTTGTGTTTCAGAAAAGTTGTACATGCAAGTTTATCAGAATTGGACGAAACAAAAGCCCAAAGTCTTATTTTTTTCGGGACGAAGACGGAGCCAGAAGGACACGCGCAGGAGAGTTGCCATGTGGCAGTACATAGGGTAGGCGCGGCCCCACCCTTGGCCGCGCCTGGCCCATGTACTGGTGCCTCATTGCCTCGTTTGCTCCGCCCTTCCACCTATTTATTCCTCGTATCGGGAAAACCCCAGGACCCGAGCCTCCATCCATGAAAAGTTCTGACGCCGCCTTCAATCGAAACCCTAGTTTGGGAGGGTTCTGCAGTCCATCTCGGCACCCTGCCGGAGAGGGAAATCACCGCCGGAGGCCTCTACATCGCCATGTCTTCATCCGAGGTGATGCGTGAGTAGTTCTCCATGGGACCATAGGTCCATAGCAGTAGCTAGATGGCTGTCCTCTCCTTGTTGTGCTTCATGTATAGATCTTGTGAGCTGCCTAACATGATCAAGATCATCTATTTGTAATTGCTACATGTTGGTTTGATGTGGATCCGATTTATAGAGAGATTGCTTTGGTTGAGATTATGTATTATGTTATTATGATCTTGCATGCTCTCCATTTCTAGTAGATGCTCTGGCCAAGTAGATGCTAGCGACTCCAAGAGGGAGTATTTATGCTCAATAGTGGGTTCATGCATCTATTTAACCATGGGAAGTGACCTTGTTCTCTACGGTTGTATGTTGTTGCTACTAGGGAGAAAAAAGCGGTGTTCTATTCAAGGGTAGTTTCATCATTTACTTTACACACATTGCTTAAAGCGATAGTCCGTTTCTTGCAACTTAATACTGGAGGGTGTCGCGGATGCAATCCTGAAGGTGGATTATTAGTCATAGATGCAGTTGGATTATAGTCTATGTATATTTTTGTAATGCCCACACACTTTCATAGCATGTTTTCTGCACCAACCATTAGCGTAGAATCTGTAGGGATTCGTTGCATAGAAAACAAAAAATTTCCTACCGCGAACACGCAATCCAAGCCAAGATGCAATCTAGAAGACGGTAGCAACGAGGGGATTATCGAGTCTCACCCTTGAAGAGATTCCAAAGCCTACAAGATGAGGCTCTTGTTGCTGCGGTAGACGTTCACTTGCCGCTTGCAAAAGCGCGTAGAAGATCTTGATCACGGCGCCACGAACGGGCAGCACCTCCGTACTCGGTCACACGTTCGGTTGTTGATGAAGAAGACGTCCACCTCCCCGTTCCAGCGGGCAGCGGAAGTAGTAGCTCCTCTTGAATCCGGCAGCACGACGGCGTGGTGTCGGTGGTGGTGGAGAAACCCGGCGGAGCTTCGCTAAGCGTGCGGGATGTGGTGGAGGAGAGAGGGCCGCTAGGGTTTGGGAGAGGGGGGCACCGGCCACTAGGGGGTGCGGCCACCTTGTGGTCTTGGGGTGGCCGGCCCCCTCCCCTTGGCCCTCATTATATAGGTGGAACACCCAAGAGTTGGTCTACAAGTCTTCGAATAAGACCCCAAACCAAAACCTTCCATATCACATGAAACCTACCCAAGCTAGGACTCCCACTAGAGGTGGGGTTCCCACCCTTCCTTGGGAGGGGGTGGCCGGCCCCCTTAGGGGAGTCCACTTGGGACTCCTCCCCCCTTAGGGTTGGCCGGCCATGGTGGTGGAGTCCCAAAAGGGACTCCGCCTTCCAAAGTGGTTTCTTCCGGACTTTTCTAGAACCTTCCAGAACCTTCCATAGAACCTTCCGGATCATTTTAAATCTTATAAAATGACTTCCTATATATGAATCTTATTCTCCGGACCATTCCGGAACTCCTCGTGATGTCCGGGATCTCATCCGGGACTCCGAACAAATATTCGAACTCCATTCCATATTCAAGTTCTACCATTTCAACATCCAACTTTAAGTGTGTCACCCTACGGTTCGCGAACTATGCGGACATGGTTGAGTACTCACTCCGACCAATAACCAATAGCGGGATCTGGAGATCCATAATGGCTCCCACATTTTCAACAATGACTTTAGTGATCGAATGAACCATTCACATACGATACCAATTCCCTTTGTCTCGCGATATTTTACTTGTCCGAGGTTTGATCATCGGTATCACTCTATACCTTGTTCAACCTCGTCTCCTGACAAGTACTCTTTACTCGTACCGTGGTATGTGGTCTCTTATGAACTTATTCATATGCTTGCAAGACACTAGACGACATTCCACCGAGAGGGCCCAGAGTATATCTATCCGTCATCGGGATGGACAAATCCCACTGTTGATCCATATGCCTCAACTCATACTTTTCGGATACTTAATCCCACCTTTATAACCACCCATTTACGCAGTGGCGTTTGATGTAATCAAAGTACCTTTCTGGTATAAGTGATCTATATGATCTCATGGTCATAAGGACTAGGTAACTATGCATCGAAAGCTTATAGCAAATAACTTCATGACGTGATCTTATGCTACGCTTAATTGGGTGTGTCCATTACATCATTCATACAATGATATAACCTTGTTATTAATAACATCCAATGTTCATGATTATGAAACTAATCATCCATTAATCAACAAGCTAGTTAAGAGGCATACTAGGGACTCTTTGTTGTTTACATATCACACATGTATCAATGTTTCGGTTAATACAATTATAGCATGGTATATAAACATTTATCATAAACATAAAGATATATAATAACCACTTTTATTATTGCCTCTTGGGCATATCTCCTTCAGTCTCCCACTTGCACTAGAGTCAATAATCTAGATTACATTGTAAGGTACCTAACACCCATGGCATTCTGGTGTTGGTCATGCTTTGCCCTAGGGAGAGCTTTAGTCAACGGATCTGCTACATTCAGATCAGTGTGTACTTTGCAAATCTTTACTTCTCCATCTTCGATGTACTCGCGAATCGAGTGGTAACGCAGCTTGATATGCTTCAGCCTCTTGTGTGACCTTGGTTCTTGTGCATTGGCGATGGCACCCATGTTGTCACAATAGATGACTAGTGGGTCCAATGCACTAGGAACCACACCGAGATCTACAATGAACCTCTTCATCCATACCGCTTCTGATGAAGCCTCTGAAGCCGCTATGTACTCTGATTCTGTTGAAGACTTCGCCACCGTGCACTGCTTTGAGCTTGCCCAACTTACTGCAGCACCATTCAATATAAACACGTACCCAGACTGTGACTTAGAGTCATCAGGATCAGTGTTCCAACTTGCATCGGTGTAACCACTTACAACGAGCTCTTGGTCACCTCCATAACAAAGAAACATATCCTTAGTTCTTTTCAAGTACTTCAGGATATTCTTGACCACTGTCCAGTGTTCCATTCCTGGATCACTTTGATATCTGCTAGTCAAACTAATAGCATGTGCTATATCCAGTCTAGTACATAGCATGGCATACATGATAGATCCTACTGCCGAGGCATAGGGGATATTACTCATCCTTTCTCTTTCTTCTGCCGTAGCCGGTCCTTGAGTCTTACTCAAGACCTTGCCTGGTAACATAGGTAAGAACCCTTTCTTACTTTCGTCCATTCTAAACTTCTTTAGAATCTTGTCCAGGTATGTACTCTGTGATAGCCCTATTAGGCGTCTTGATCTATCTCTATAAATCTTGATGCCTAATATATACGATGCTTCACCAAGGTCTTTCATTGAAAAACTATTATTCAAATAACCTTTTACACTGCTTAATAGTTCTATATCATTCCCAATCAATAATATGTCATCTACATATAATATCAGGAATGCTACAGAGCTCCCACTCACTTTCTTGTAAATACAGGCCTCTCCATGACACTGTATAAACCCGAGGTCTTTGATCACCTTATCAAAGCGTCAGTTCCAACTTCTTGATGCTTGCTTCAGTCCATAGATTGAACGCTGAAGTTTGCATACTTTGTCAGCATTTTTAGGATCGATAAAACCTTTGGGTTGTACCATATACAACTCTTCCTCAATGTCTCCATTAAGGAACACCGTTTTGACATCCATCTGCCAAATCTCATAATCGAAAAATGCAGCTATTGCTAACAAAATCCTCACAGATTTTAGCTTCGCTACAGGTGAGAAAGTCTCATCGTAGTCAACTCCTTGAATTTGTCGGAAACCCTTTGCGACAAGTCGAGCTTTATAGACAGTAATATTACCATCAGCATCTGTTTTTCTCTTGAAGATCCATTTATTCTCGACAGCCTTGCGGCTATCAGGTAAGTCTACCAAAGTCCACACTTTGTTATCATACATGGATCCCATTTCGGATTTCATGGCTTCTTGCCATTTGTTGGAATCTGGGCTCATCATCGCTTCTTCATACATCGCAGGGTCCTCATCATTGTTATCCACAATCATGACATTTAGACAAGGATCATACCAATCAGGAGTGGCACGTTCCCTTGTCGATCTGCGAGGTTCAGTAGTTTCCTCGTTCGAAGTTTCATGATCATTATCAGTAGCTTCCTCTGTTGCCGGTGTAGGTGGCACAGGAACAGTTTCCGGTATCGCGCTACTCTGATCAACGAGTAAAGATTCATCAATCTCATCGAGTTCTACTTTTCTTCCAGTCACTTCTTTAGTGAGAAAATCTTTCTCAAGAAAGGTTCCGTTCTTAGCAACAAAATTTTTGCCTTCGGATCTGTGATAGAAAGTGTACCCTATAGTTTCCTTAGGGTATCCTATGAAGACGCATTTCTCCGCTTTGGGTTCTAGCTTGTCCGGCTGTAACTTCTTTACATAGGCTTCGCAACCCCAAACTTTAAGGAACGACAACTTAGGTTTCTTATTAAACCATAATTCATACGGTGTCGTTTCTACGGATTTTGATGGTGCTCTATTTAAAGTGAATGCGGCTGTCTCTAATGCATAACTCCAAAATGATAACGGCAAATCAGTAAGAGACATCATAGAACGAACCATATCTAAGAGAGTTCGATTACGACCTTCGGACACACTGTTTCGCTGTGGTGTTCCCGGCGGTGTCAATTGTGAAAGTATTCCGCATTTCTTTAAATGCATGCCAAACTCATAACTCAGATATTCACCTCCGCGATCAGATCGTAGAAATTTAATCTTCTTGTTACGTTGATTTTCTACTTCACTTTGGAATTCCTTAAACTTCTCGAAAGTTTCGGATTTATGTTTCATGAAATAGATATACCCATATCTACTCAGATCATCTGTGAAGGTTAGAACATAACGATAACCACCGCGCGATGCTACACTCATTGGTCCGCACACATCGGTATGTATGATTTCCAATAAGTCAGTAGCTCGCTCCATCATTCCAGAAAATGGAGTCTTAGTCATTTTTCCCATTAGACATGCTTCGCATCTATCAAGTGACTCAAAGTCAAGTGATTCAAGTAATCCATCGGTATGGAGTTTCTTCATGCGTTTCACTCCAATATGACCAAGACGACAGTGCCACATATAAGTAGAATTATCATTCAATTTAATTCGCTTAGCATCAATGTTATGTATATGCGTATCACTACTATCGAGATCTAACAGAAATAAGCCATTCTTTTCAGGTGCTCGACCATAAAAGATATTATTCATAAAAATAGAACAACCATTATTCTCAGACTTGAATGAATAACCGTCTTGCATTAAACAAGATCCAGATATAATGTTCATGCTCAACGCGGGTACAAAATAACAATTATTTAGGCTTAAAACTAATCCCGAAGGTAGATGTAGAGGAAGTGTGCCGACAGCGATCACATCGACTTTGGATCCGTTTCCAACGCGCATCGTCACTTCATCTTTCAGTAGTCTTCGTTTATTCTTTAGTTCTTGTTTTGAGTTACAAATATGAGCAACCGAACCAGTATCAAATACCCAGGTACTAGAACGAGAACCAGTGAGATAAACATCTATAACATGTATATCAGATATACCTTCTTTCTTCTTCTTGACAAGGCCGCTCTTCAGATCAGCCAGATACTTGGAGCAATTATGCTTCCAGTGTCCCTTCTCCTTGCAGTAATAGCACTCAGCATTAGGCTTAGGGCCGTTCTTAGGTTTCATAGGAGGCGTGGCAGCTTTCTTGCCACCCTTCTTGAATTTTTCCCTTAGACTTACCCTGTTTCTTGAAACTGGTGGTCTTGTTGACCATCAACACTTGGTGCTCTTTCTTGATCTCAATCTCAGCAGCTTTTAGCATGCCAAAGAGTTCAGGTAACTCCTTGTTCATGTTCTGCATATTGTAGTTCATCACAAAGTTCTTGTAACTTGGTGGCAGTTATTGAAGGACACGATTAATCCCCAGTCTATTAGGAATCACTATTCCCAAGTCACTGAGTTTTTTCGCATGCCCGGTCATAACGAGCATGTGCTCACTAACGGAGCTGCCTTCTTCCATCATACAAACAAGAAGTGTTTCGATGCTTCATAGCATTCCACGGCCGCATGAGTCTCAAATATAGCTTTCAGCTCATTGACCAACTCATGAGGATCGTGGTGCTCAAAACGTTTTTGAAGATCGGCTTCCAGACTGCGCAGGAGGGCACACTGAACTTGAGAGTACCGAGTTTTCTGAGTTGCGTAAACATTCTTTACTTCCTCGGTTTCAGTTTCTGCAGGAGGGTCACCTAGCGGTGCATCAAGCACAAATTGCAGATTTCCTCCAGCGAGGAAGATCCTCACATGACGGAACCAGTCGGTGAAGTTGCTACCGTTGCTCTTAAGCTTTTCTTTCTCTAGGAACTGGTTAAAATTGATTGGGGATGCCATCTCTACAACATATATTTGCAAAAGTTTAGACTAAGTTTATGAAAAATTGAGTTCAAATTTTAATTCAACATAATTAAAAATCTAGGTGAACTCCCACTCAAAACAATATCCCTCGCATTGTCTTAGTGATCACACGAACCAAATCCACCACACCTAAGTCCGATCATCACGAGACAAGGTGTGATTTCAATGGCGAACACTCAAAGTGTTCATCATATCAACCATATGATTCATGCTCTACCTTTCTGTATCACGTGTTCCGAGACCATGTCTGTACATGCTAGGCTCGTCAAGGCCACCTTAGTATCCGCATGTGCAAAACTGTCTTGCACCCGTTGTATGCACTTGTTGATTCTATCACACCTGATCATCACGAGATGCTTCGAAACGACAAGTCTTGGCAACGGTGCTACTAAGGATGAACACTTTATTATCTTGAGATTTTAGTGAGGGATCATCTTATAATGCTACCGTCGCGATCTAAGCAAAATAAGATGCATAAAAGGATTAACATCACATGCAGTTCATATGTGATATGATATGGCCCTTTTGTCTTTGCTCCTTTGATCTTCATCTCCAAAGCACGGACATGATCTCCATCATCTTCGGGCATGATCTCCATCATCGTCGGCGTAGCGTCAAGGTCAATGGCGCCGTCTTCATGATTGTCCTCCATGTAGCAACTATTACAACTACTTTGAAATACTACTCAACATGAAATTTAAAGACAACCATAAGGCTCCTGCCGGTTGCCACAATACAATAATGATCATCGCATACATATTCATCATCACATTATGGCCATATCACATCACCAAACCCTGCAAAAACAAGTTAGACGTCTCTAATTTGGTTTGCATATTTTACGTGGTTTAGGGTTTTCGATAGAGATCTAATCTACCTACGAACATGAACCACAACGGTGATACTAGTGTTGTCAATAGAAGAGTAAATTGAATCTTCACTATAGTAGGAGAGACAGACACCCGCAAAGCCTCTTATGCAATACAAGTTGCATGTCGAACGAGGAACAAGTCTCATGAACGCGGTCATGTAAAGTTAGTCCGAGCCGCTTCATCCCACTATGCCACAAAGATGCAAAGTACTCAAACTAAAGACAACAAGAGCATCAACGCCCACAAAACCATTGTGTTCTACTCATGCAACCATCTATGCATAGACACGGCTCTGATACCACTGTAGGGATTCGTTGCATATAAAACAAAAAATTTCCTACCGCGAACACGCAATCCAAGCCAAGATGCAATCTAGAAGACGGTAGCAACGAGGGGATTATCGAGTCTCACCCTTGAAGAGATTCCAAATCCTACAAGATGAGGCTCTTGTTGCTGCGGTAGACGTTCACTTGCCGCTTGCAAAAGCGCGTAGAAGATCTTGATCACGGCGCCACGAACGGGCAGCACCTCCGTACTCGGTCACACGTTCGGTTGTTGATGAAGACGACGTCCACCTCCCCATTCCAGCGGGCAGCGGAAGTAGTAGCTCCTCTTGAATCTGGCAGCACGACGGCGTGGTGTCGGTGGTGGTGGAGAAACCCGGCGGATCTTCGCTAAGCGTGCGGGATGTGGTGGAGGAGAGAGGGCCGCTAGGGTTTGGGAGAGGGGGGCGCCGGCCACTAGGGGGTGCGGCCACCTTGTGGTCTTGGGGTGGCCGGCCCCCTCCCCTTGGCCCTCATTATATAGGTGGAACACCCAAGAGTTGGTCTACAAGTCTTCGAATAAGACCCCAAACCAAAACCTTCCATATCACATGAAACCTACCCAAGCTAGGACTCCCACTAGAGGTGGGATTCCCACCCTTCCTTGGGAGGGGGTGGCCGGCCCCCATAGGGGAGTCCACTTGGGACTCCTCCCCCCTTAGGGTTGGCCGGCCATGGTGGTGGAGTCCCTTTGGGACTCCGCCTTCCAAAGTGGTTTCTTCCGGACTTTTCTAGAACCTTCTAGAACCTTCCATAGAATCTTCCGGATCATTTTAAATCTTATAAAATGACTTCCTATATATGAATCTTATTCTCCAGACCATTCCAGAACTCCTCGTGATGTCCGGGATCTCATCCGGGACTCCGAACAAATATTCGAACTCCATTCCATATTCAAGTTCTACCATTTCAACATCCAACTTTAAGTGTGTCACCCTACGGTTCGCGAACTATGCGGACATGGTTGAGTACTCACTCCGACCAATAACCAATAGCGGGATCTGGAGATCCATAATGGCTCCCACATTTTCAACGATGACTTTAGTGATCGAATGAACCATTCACATACGATACCAATTCCCTTTGTCTCGCGATATTTTACTTGTCCGAGGTTTGATCATCGGTATCACTCTATACCTTGTTCAACTTCGTCTCCTGACAAGTACTCTTTACTCGTACCGTGGTATGTGGTCTCTTATGAACTTATTCATATGCTTGCAAGACACTAGACGACATTCCACCGAGAGGGCCCAGAGTATATCTATCCGTCATCGGGATGGACAAATCCCACTGTTGATCCATATGCCTCAACTCATACTTTTCGGATACTTAATCCCACCTTTGTGACCACCCATTTACGCAGTAGCGTTTGATGTAATCAAAGTACCTTTCCGGTATAAGTGATTTATATGATCGCATGGTCATAAGGACTAGGTAACTATGCATCGAAAGCTTATAGCAAATAACTTAATGACGTGATCTTATGCTACGCTTAATTGGGTGTGTCCATTACATCATTCATACAATGATATAACCTTGTTATTAATAACATCCAATGTTCATGATTATGAAACTAATCATCCATTAATCAACAAGCTAGTTAAGAGGCATACTAGGGACTCTTTGTTGTTTACATATCACACATGTATCATTGTTTCTGTTAATACAATTATAGCATGGTATATAAACATTTATCATAAACATAAAGATATATAATAACCACTTTTATTATTGCCTCTTGGGCATATCTCCTTTAGAATCTCTGTTTGTCAATTGCCCATCTATAATTTGTTTACCCAGCATATTTATTTTATTGAGGAGGCGCCTCTAGTGAACTGTGGACCCCGGTCCTTCTTCTTTTAATTGCAATCTTCTACAACATTTTTCTTTTATGTTCTCTGCAAACAATTCTTTTTCCACACAGATCGTTTAATCCATTGTTTTCAGCAAAACTAGTGAGCTTGGCAACCTCGCTGAAAGTTGGGGACAAAGTACTTGGTTGTTTGTGTGCATGTCTCCACGTTGCTGCTGACGCCGGCAGTGCGCCCTGCCACGAGTTGGTTCGCAACACCTCGGGAGAGAACGTTTTTCTCCTACTGGTTGATAAACCTTGGTTTCTTACTAAGGGAAAACTTCCTGTTGTGCTCATCATACCTTCCTCTTGGGGTTCCACTCAATGTTGCGCATAAATTCTCTTTCATCAACTCCGCGCTCAGCATGCTCCGCACCCTCTTTGAGGAAACATCACCATCTGCCCCTATGATGGACGATGTAGTACATTCTCTCTCATTGTGTCGGTTGGTAGTGTGTCATACGTCTGATGTCCAGGGATTCGTAGGCCTATTGGGAGGGACACAGGGACATCGATATTGCAGCCATGATTTGGGCGGCGACTTCATCTGCGAAGGCGGCGTTAGGACATCCATGCAGGATCCTGGCCTAGAGGTGCAGGATCAGTGGGCACACACGCTGGATGGTGCAGACATCGATGGAGAACGAGTGTTCTCCACCCAGCCTACGCAGCCAACATCCGCCTGTAACGATACTGATGAGGAGGCATTGGGGCGCTTGACCTTACCCGGGATGACGATGCCAAGAAGAAGGGGAAGCCACGTGACCACCGGCTTCGGCGACGAGGAGGATAAATGTTTGTGTGATGTGTGGCTCGAGACCATCCATGACTGCATAAACGGTGTCCGGCAAAAGGGGAAGGTATACTAGGCTAAGGTGGTCCAAGAGTACAATGAGAGAAAGCAACACAAGCCCTACAACATGCGCACCAATCGCAGGCAAGAGTCCATCACAAAAAGATGGACCTACATCAAACACGACACCTCCAATTTCCCCGTCGCCGTCGATCATATTGTTAGCCACCCCGAGAGCGAGATGGGTGTGATGGCACTGGTAAGTAGCGGGCATTGTCATTCCATCTATCTATGCGGCATCTTCATTCCATCTATCAAAAACCTAACATTTAGTTATTTTAGGTACCTAGGGCCTTGGAGAGTTCAAGGCAACACATAAGAAGGGCTTCCATATGGTTCATTGTTGAGAGAAGCTGAAGGAGGCATCAAAGTGGCGGTTTGGCTATGCGGCCTACCATGAAGCTGTCAAGAATGGGACAACCACGTTGGTCATCGGCGGTGGAGACGACGATCCTAGGTAGAATGCCCTTCAACCTCATCCCCGAGGCCATAAGGCTACCAAGGCCGATCTTGCGCGGGAGGCATCAGCCCTTGCGTTGAGTGATACATCTCAAACGTATCTATTTTTTTGATGCTCCATGCTTGTTTTACACCAATTTATATATCTTTTGCTCATACTTCGTTGCACTTTTATACATTTTCTGGCACTAACCTATTAACAAGTTGCCACAGTGCCAGTTCCATGTTTTCTGCTGTTTTGTAGTTCAGAAAAGTTGTACAGGAAATATTCTCGGAATTGGATGAAACAAAAGCCAAAGTCAATATTTTTCCGTAACGAAAACAGAGTTCAGAGGGGGGTCGAAGAGAGGCAGCAGGGCGGCCACACCAGCCCTAGGCGCGGCCTGGCCCTGGCCCGCGCCTAGGGGTGGTGTGGGCCCCTCTGGCCTCCACCGACATTGCCACTCCGCCTATTTATTCACGATCTCGGGAAAAATCTAAACACCCGATCCTCCATCCACAAAAAGTTCCATCGCGGCTGCCATTGCAGAACCTAGCTCGGGAGGGTTCTGAAACTCTTCTCGGCACCCTGCCGAAGCGGGAAATCAACGCCGGAGGCATCTACATCGCCATGCCCGCCTCTAAAGTGATGCGTGAGTAGTTCATCCCTGGACTATGGGTCCATAGCAGTAGCTAGATGGTTGTCTTCTCCAATATGTGCATCATGTTTAGATCTTGTGAGCTTCCCTGAATGATCAAGATCATCCTTATGTAATGCTACATGTTGTGTTTGCTGGGATCCGATGAATATTGAATACTATGTTGAGATCGATTATATATTCTTGTCATATGTTATTTGTGATCTTGCATGCTCTCCGTTGCTAGTAGATACTCTGGCCAAGTAGATGCTTGTGACTCTCCAAGAGGGGGTATTTATGCTCGATAGTAGGTTCATGCCTCTAGTTTTCTGGAAGAGTGACAATAACTTCTAAGATTGTAGATGTGCTGTTGCTACTACTGAGAAAACACAATGTTTTATCCAAGGGTAATTCTATTGTTTACTTTACACACATTGTTTAATGCGATAATCTGTTGTTTGCAACTTAATACTGGAAGGGGTTCGGACGATAACCGGAAGGTGGATTATTAGTCATAAACGCAGTTGGATTACGGTCTATGTATTATGTTGTAATTCTCAAATGAATCTCATAATAATCATCTTGTCATGTATGGTCAATATTCTGTCAATTGTCCAGCTGTAATTTGTTCACCCAACATGTTATTTATCTTTATGGAGAGACACCTCTAGTGAACTGTGGACCCCGGTCCTTTCTTTTACTATGATAAATTCATCCATTGTAATCCTGCTTTGTTTACTTTCTGTAAGCACTGTTCTCTTTAATTAATGCAAAAATATCCTTCCACTCGATACATTAATCATTGTGTTCACCAAAACCGGTGAGATTGACAACCTCTCTGTAATTTGGGGTAAAGTATTTTGATTGTGTTGTGTGCAGGTTCCACATTGTTGCTGACACCGGTAGTGCGCTTTTTCACTAGTCAGCTAGCAACACCTTCAGAAGTCACGCCTTTCTCCTACTGGTCGATTAAACCTTGGTTTCTTACTGAGGGAAAACTTGTTGATGTGCTCATCATACCTTCCTCTTGGGGTTCCCCAACGGTGTGCAATCTGCGCTCATCATTAAGCCAGGCCTTGGAGAAGATCATGGCCAAATCTCAAGTCTCCCTGGCCAAAAGGGATGAGCAGAGGCGCCTAGAGAAAGAGGCCTCTGCTGCAATCTACCTCAACCATACCAAAGAGGCCATTGAGATCCAAAGGATGGACGTCGCAGCCAAAAGGGCAGATGGCGAGGCCAAAATGCTTGACGCCAAGGCCAGAAGCCTGGACGCCAAGGCCAAGATTTGGGCAGAGGACACAAGGATCATGATGGCCAACTTGGCCACCATGGACGACGACACCGTGGCCTGGTTCGTGAAGAAGCGCACTGAAATCCACGCGCGTGCCGCCTGATCTACCGCGCCCATGTCAAGCACCATGGACACCTTGTGAACTATATTTGCTGTTTATGGCCATGTTGTGTCCTTTTTGGGCTACATTTTGTGTTGTACCATGTACATATTTTGATGGAATTATTTGAGACCTAAATTGAGCCAATATGATGGTCATATTTTGGTAGAATTTACTTGTTTGTGCTATTTTCAGTGATTTCCAAAAAATAATGGCCCGGTCGGAAAAAATGCGTCGGCCTGCTAAGGATACCCCTCGGTACAAACGCACACCTGACCATTTTCGTGTCCACGGGCCGACGCAAACGAACGCGCGCGGCCAATTTGGGCATCCGAAATGCGTCGGGTCGTTGGAGATGCCCTAATACGGCGCCTCTCCTCCTCCGCTGGTCTCTAATAAATAGCTAGTCTTTGTTAGGGTTTACTTGGATTTTTATTTTTAAAAGTTAGCCATAGCAGCAACTCTCGTGTACTTTTTTTGAGTCCAACGCCCAGAACAAGACCGACTATTCGGAATCCCACCTTTTCAATAAAGCTTTCATCTATATCCTCAATATCTTGATTGCAATATTAGTTCTTACTTGTTCTTGATTTTAGGTAGAAATTAAGACCCTTTCGGTCAGGCTGGTCGTGCACCTGCAAGATCAAATACTCCCGGAGATTGTCCTAGCGATTTCATTGGTGCATGAGCTTTGCACGTGTAGTCGGATCGTCAAGCACGAACTCCATCGACAAATCGACTTATCTTCATCTCATCAAGCGAACGCCTTTTCCCTATCACCATCCCCAACCTACGCCATGGGCAAGAGTTTGCCCTTCCGCAAGACGTTGCATGCTTGTGACGGTAAAGCACACATCCGTTGGGAACCCCAAGAGGAAGGTGTGATGCGTACATCAGCAAGTTTTCCCTCAGTAAGAAACCAAGGTTATCGAACCAGTAGGAGATGAAGGCCACGTGAAGGTTGTTGGTGGAGGAGTGTAGTGCGGCGCAACACCAGGGATTCCGGCGCCAACGTGGAACCTGCACAACACAATCAAAATACTTTGGCCCAACTTAATAGTGAGGTTGTCAATCTCACCGGCTTGATGTAAACAAAGGATTAAACGTATGGTGTGGAGAATGATGTTTGTTTGCAAAGAACAACAGGGAACAATGATTGCAGTAGATTGTATTTCAGATGTAAAAGAATGGACCGGGGTCTACAGTTCACTAGTGGTGTCTCTCCAATAAGATAAATAGCATGTTGGGTGAACAAATTACAGTTGGGCAATTGACAAAGAGAGAGGGCATAGCAATGCACATACATATCATGATGACTATTCCGAGATTTACTTAGGGCATTACGACAAAGAACATAGACCGCTATCCAGCATGCATCTATGCCTAAAAAGTCCACCTCGGGTTAGCATCCGCACCCCTTCCAGTATTAAGTTGCAAACAACAGACAATTGCATTAAGTACTGTGCGTAATGTAAACAATACAAATATCCTTAGACAAAGCATTGATGTTTTATCCCTAGTGGCAACAACACATCCATAACCTTAGAACTTTCTCACATCCTGCATTCAATGGAGGCATGAACCCACTATCGAGCATAAATACTCCCTCTTGGAGTTACAAGTATCAACTTGGCCAGAGCCTCTACTAGCAACGGAGAGCATGCAAGATCATAAACAACACATATATGATAGATCAATAATCAACTTGACATAGTATTCCATATTCATCGGATCCCAACAAACTCATCATGTAGCATTATAATAAGATGATCCTGATCATGATAGGCAGCTCACAAGATCTAAACATGATAGCACAAGAGGAGAAGACAAACATCTAGCTACTGTTATGGACCCATAGTCTAAGGATGAACTACTCACGCATCAGTCCGGAGGCGGGCATGGTGATGTAGAGCCCTCCGGTCATGATTCCCCTCTCCGGCAGGGTGCCAGAGATGATCTTCAGAATCCCCCGAGATGGGATTGACGGCGGCGGCGTCTCAGTATGTTTACTCATATCGTGGCTCTCGGTATTATGGTTTTCGCGACGGAGAGATTATATAGGCGAAGGGGCAGAGCCGGGGGACGCTCGAGGGGCCCACCCCATAAGGCGGCGCGGCCAGGGGTAGGGCCGCTCCCCCCTAGGGTGTGGCCGCCTCGTCGCCCTTCTTCGTCTCCTCTTCGGTCTTCTGGAAGGCTCCATGGAAAATAAGACCGTGGGCTTTTGTTTCATCCAATTCCGAGAATATTTCCTGTGTAGGATTTCTGAAACCAAAAACAGCAGAAAACAGGAATTGGCGCTTCGGCATCTTGTTAATAGGTTAGTGCCGGAAAATGCATTAAAATGATATAAAGTGTGTATAAAACATGTGAGTATTGTCATAAAACTAGCATGGAACATAAGAAATTATAGATACGTTTGAGACGTATCAAGCATCCCCAAGCTTAGTTCCTACTCGCCCTCGAGTAGGTAAACGATAACAAGGATAATTTCTGAAGTGATATGCTACTATCATAATCTTGATCAATACTATTGTAAAGCATATGAGATGAATGAAGTGATTCAAAGCAATGGTAAAGATAATGACTAAACAACTGAATCATATAGCAAAGACTTTTCATGAATAGTACTTTCAAGACAAGCATCAACAAGTCTTGCATAAGAGTTAACTCATAAAGCAATAGATTCTTAATAGAAGGTTTTGAAGCAACACAAAGGAAGATATAAGTTTCAGCAGTTGCTTTCAACTTTCAACATGTATATCTCATGGATAATTGACAACACAAAGTAATATGATGAGTGCAAATAAGCAAGTATGTAAGAATTAATGCACACAGTTGACACAAGTGTTTGCTTCTAAGATAGAAAGAAGTAGGTAAACTGACTCAATCATAAAATAAAAGAAAGGCCCTTCGCAGAGGGAAGCAGGGATTACTCATGTGCTAGAGCTTTTTATTTTGAAAACATGGAAACAATTTTGTCAACGGTAGTAATAATTCATATGTGTTATGCATAAAACATCCTATAAGTTGCAACCCTCATGCATCGAATACCAATAGTGCTCGCACCTTGTCCTAATTAGCTAGGATTTCCATGGATTATCATTGCATTACATATGTTTCAACCAAGTGTCACAAAGGGGTACCTCTATGCCACCTGTACAAAGGTCCAAGGAGATAAATCGCATTTGATTTCTCGATTTTGATAGATCTCAACTTGAGGACATCCATACCGGGACAACATAGAAAATAGATAATGGACTCCTCTTTAATGCTTTAAGCATTCAACAACAGATAATATTCTCATAAGAGATTTGAGGATTAATGTCCAAGCTGAAACTTCCACCATGATACATGGCTTTGGTTAGTGGCCCAATGTTCTTCTCTAACAATATGCATACTCAAACCATTCAACTCATGGCTAATCTCCCTTACTTCAGACAAGACGAACATGCATAGCAACTCACATGATATTCAACAAAGGTGTAACAGTTGATGGCGTCCCCAGAAACATGGTTAGCGCTCAACAAGCAACTTATAAGAAATAAGATACATAAGCGACATATTCTTTACCACAATAGTTTTTAGGCTACTTTCCCATGAGCTATGTATTGCAAAGACAAGGAATGAAATTTTTAAAGGTAGCACGCAAGCAATTTACTTGGAATGGCAGAAAAATACCACATAGTAGGTAGTTATGGTGGACACAAATGGCATAGGTTTTGGCTCAAGGTTTTGGATGTACGAGAAGCATTCCCTCTCAGTACAAGGCTTTGGCTAGCAAGGTTGTTTGAAGAAAACACAAGTATGAATCGGTACAGCAAAACTTACATAAGAACATATTGCAAGCATTATAAGACTCTACACTGTCTTCCTTGTTGTTCAAACACTTTTACCACAAAATATCTAGACTTTAGAGAGAAAAATCATGCAAACCAAATTTCAACAAGCTCTACGGTAGTTCTCCACTAATAGGTTTAAACTACATGATGCAAGAGCTTAAACATGATCTTCTTGAGAGCTCAAAACAATTGCCAAGTATCAAATTATTCAAGACAATACACCAATTACCACATGAAGCATTTTCTGTTTCCAACCAAATAGAATGAATGAAGCGGCTTTCAACCTTCGCCATGAACATTAAAAGTAAAACTAAGAACACCAGTGTTCAATATGAAAAAGCAGAGCGTGTCTCTCTCCCACAAGGATTGCTAGGATCCAATTTTATTCAGAGAATGAAAATAACAAAACGAAAATAAAAGCACACAAACGCTCCAAGTAAAGCACATAAGATGTGACAGAATAAAAATATAGTTTCACTAGGGGTGACCTGATAAGTTGTCGATGAAGAAGGGGATGCCCAAGGCATCCCCAAGCTTAGATGCTTGAGTCTTCTTGAAATATGCAGGGATGAACCACGGGGGCATCCCCAAGCTTAGACTTTTCACTCTTCTTGATCATATTATATCATCCTCCTCTCTTGATCCTTGAAAACTTCCTCCACACCAAACTCAAAACAATCTCATCAGAGGGTTAGTGCATAATCAAAAATTCACATGTTCAGAGAGGACACAATCATTTCTAACACTTCTGGACATTTCCCAAGGCTACTGAAATTTAATGGAGCAAATAAATCCACTCAAACACAGTAAAGGAGGCAATGTGAAATAAAAGGCAGAATCTATCAAAACAGAACAGTCCGTAAAGAAGAATTTTTTCGAGGCACTTAACATGCTCAGATGAAGAAGCTCAAATCGAATGAAATTTGCGTACATATCTGAGGATTACCCATGAATTTTCGCAGATTTTTTTAGAGTTTCCTACAGAGAGATCTACTCAAATTCGTGACAGCTAGAAATCTGTTTCTGCGCAGAAATCCAAATCTAGTATCAACCTTACTATCAAAGACTTTATTTGGCACAACAATGCAATAAAGTAAAGATACAAAGGTATTGCTACAGTATTAACAAGCACCTTGACTCAAATATGAAACAAAAATTGCGGAAATAAAATAATGGGTTGTCTCCCATAAGCGCTTTTCTTTAACGCCATTCAGCTAGGCGCAGAAAGTGTAAATCAAGTAACATCTAGAGAAGAAGCATCAACATCATAATTTTCCTTAAAAACACAACTTGTCGCAGTAGGTATCTTAGATGCTCCATTATCTAAATTTCCCATAGTGGCACTAAGGGCTTTATTAATTTTAGGCTTATAATAATTCTTTGGCTTAGGCACCTTAGAGACATACATGAACTTTTGCTCCTTACCCATATAAGCTTTCTCCTTAAACTTAAGAGAAAAAAAGTTGAACCCAAGGTTCCCATAGCTTCTTCAAGTTCACCAATCCTATGGGTTCAAGTTTCTAAAACAACAATTCTTTCATTAATTCCTCCTAGAGATTTATCAAGTTTATCAGTGTTATCAAGTAATATTCCCAATTTAGTCTCAACACTTGGAAGATTTTTCTCTATGGCCTCCAACTTTTTCATGACATCCTCAAGAGAGATTTCAATTTTAGCTTCATTAACAGGTGGTATTCCAACTAGACTCTCAATAATGCAACTAGCTTCTAAAGCAGGAGTGCCTATGAAATTACCCACCGCAAGAGTATCAAGAACATACCTATTCCAGCTAGACATACCAACATAAAATTTTCTAAGGAGGATAATAGTGGAGTGTTTCTTAGTGCACCTATGATGAGCATCACTAATTCTATACCAAGCATCTTTAAAACTCTCTCCCCCTTGTTGCTTAAACGAACAAACTTCAACTTCAGGATTACTCATTTTAGCAATAATAAAACTAAACTAAGCAAAACCGAATTAAATAAAGTAAAACAAGTAACTAATTTTTTGTGTTTTTGATATAAAGAAAGCAAACAAAACAGAAATAAAATAAAGTAAAGCAAGACAATAAACAAAGTAAAGAGATTGGATGTGAGAGACTCCCCTTGCAGCGTGTCTTGATCTCCCTGGCAACGGCGCCAGAAAAAGAGTTGCTTGTGACGGTAAAGCACACGTCCTTTGGGAACCCCAAGAGGAAGGTGTGATGCATACAGCAGCAAGTTTTCCCTCAGTAAGAAACCAAGGTTATCGAACCAGTAGGAGATGAAGACCACGTGAAGGTTGTTGGTGGAGGAGTGTAGTGCGGCGCAACACCAGGGATTCCGGCGCCAACGTGGAACCTGCACAACACAATCAAAATACTTTGCCCCAACTTAACAGTGAGGTTGTCAATCTCACCGGCTTGATGTAAACAAAGGATTAAACGTATGGTGTGGAGAATGATGTTTGTTTGCAAAGAACAGCAGAGAACAATGATTGCAGTAGATTGTATTTCAGATGTAAAAGAATGGACCGGGGTCCACAGTTCACTAGTGGTGTCTCTCCAATAAGATAAATAGCATGTTGGGTGAACAAATTACAGTTGGGAAATTGACAAATAGAGAGGGCATAGCAATGCACATACATATCATGATGACTAATATGAGATTTACTTAGGGCATTACGACAAAGAACATAGACCGCTATCCAGCATGCATCTATGCCTAAAAAGTCCACCTTCGGGTTAGCATCCGCACCCCTTCCAGTATTAAGTTGCAAACAGCAGACAATTGCATTAAGTACTGTGCGTAATGTAAACAATACAAATATCCTTAGACAAAGCATTGATGTTTTATCCCTAGTGGCAATAACACATCCATAACCTTAGAACTTTCTGTCACTGTCCCAGATTCAATGGAGGCATGAGCCCACTATCGAGCATAAATACTCCCTCTTGGTGTTACAAGTATCAACTTGGCCAGAGCCTCTACTAGCAACGGAGAGCATGCAAGATCATAAACAACACATATATGATAGATCAATAATCAACTTGACATAGTATTCCATATTCATCGGATCCCAACAAACTCAACATGTAGCATTACAATAAGATGATCCTGATCATGATAGGCAGCTCATAAGATCTAAACATGATAGCACAAGAGGAGAAGACAACCATCTAGCTACTGCTATGGACCCATAGTCCAAGGATGAACTACTCACGCATCAGTCCGGAGGCGGGCTTGGTGATGTAGAGCCCTCCGGTGATGATTCCTCTCTCCGGCAGGGTGCCGGAGACGATCTTCAGAATCCCCCGAGATGGGATTGACAGCGGCGGCGTCTCAGTATGTTTTCTCGTATCGTGGCTCTCGGTACTAGGGTTTTTGTGACAGAAAGATTATATAGGCGAAGGGGCAGAGTCGGGGGACGCTCGAGGGGCCCACCCCATAAGGCGGCGCGGCCAGGGGTGGGGCCGCGGCCCCCCTAGGGTGTGTCTGCCTCGTCGCCCCTGTTCGTCTCCTCTTCGGTCTTCTGGAAGGCTCCGTGGAAAATAAGACCATGGGCTTTTGTTTCGTCCAATTCCAAGAATATTTCCTGTGTAGGATTTCTGAAACCAAAAACAGCAGAAAACAAGAACTAGCGCTTCATCATCTTGTTAATAGGTTAGTGCCGAAAAATGCATCAAAATGATATAAAGTGTGTATAAAATATGTGAGTATTATCATAAAACTAGCATGGAACATAAGAAATTATAGATACGTTTGAGACGTATCACTGCACGACGGCGAGCCGACTCCTTGCATGGCGGCAAGAAGCCCCGACAGTGCCACTTCGTCCCGGTGGAGCTCAGATGCCAGCTATGGCAGGGGAACCGGCCGATGCCATGGTCGGATGTCAGCCTACCAGGCAGAGGTTGGTACCTCAACTCATGCCGCGTGCCGCCCCTCCCGTCCCTCGTGCGGGACGAGAGTGGCGCGACGAGGTTCGGCGCCACCGATTCAGCATGCCGCTGGATCTGCACGACAATCTAACGTTCTACCTCAACTCCTACAACTGGATCACGTTCGGGACGTGGGAGTTCAATCCGTGCCACCCAGCGGGATACATCGACGACGTCGGATTCTTCAAGCGGGAACTCCTGAGCGGCCTCACAGACGACGACGATGATGCGAATGACGAAGAGGAGGTCGCCGCGGACGAAGACGGCGAATAGGAGACAAACGATCACGTCGATGAGAACTTCGACGATGGCAGCGCGGCGTGGAATCTGGAGCACCAGCCGCCAGATCACAATGAGGACTAGGCCATCTAGCTCGCCATCACCTGGAGCGAGCTTTACTAGCTTGCCCAAGCGAGTCTGCGCTGGTGCAGGGCACGCCGGTGATGCCTCCGATGACTCCGGAGCACGAGGCACGCGGTCCGTTTGCTGCTCTTCATGTGGCGTGGGAAGGATCTGTGGCTTGAGCCGACACCATTGGCTCTCCCTCCTCCTTCTCCTCCTCCTCCGACAGTGTCGGGCTGGCCATAGAAGATGCCGGATATCATCGACCTCACTGGTACAACTAGATGTGTGGCGTAGATTTTCCTGTGTTTTTCCTATATTTTCAAATAATCCTATGTTTACCGATGCCAAGTAATGTATTTGTATCAACTATATATCTCTATTCAATGTAATTTGTTTTAGAAAATACGTAGGGCTGCTGGGGACACCACTGACGTAAACGGACAATGGCCACGAAGAGCCTAATTCAGCGTTTGTGACCTGACGCAAACGGGCACGCCTAGTCGTTTTTGACGTGGAAAATATGTGGAGCCGGTGGAGATGCGCTCGTGTAGAAGATCCTGCCTTCCCCGGTGGTAGCGATGAGCGGAGTTAATGATGGGTATGAGGTGGGCGTCTTGTAAGCTTGTGTGACATGCGAGCAGAGCAAAAGGCAGAGACAGCACTGCTGAGGACGCGAGTGCGTGCATGCGGAGCTGTGTACGTAGAGAGCAAAATAAAAGCAGAGGGCGGCAGAGACAGGGGAACAGATAGTAGTTTGCAAGAAAGGAGAAGATGGATAGGAGGGAGATAGTCAGATAGAGAGAGAGGTGATCTGATCTGATCTTATCTGTGTGTGGCCCAGTGTGAAAAAAAGCCTGCTCGTATCTCTACTGCTCAGACATCCCAGCCATTAATCTAATCATGCGCCAGATTCCATCGCATCATCCACACAGAAACATACTCTACTTTTCTTTACGTCTCCTTCTCTGTCTGCGGCTCTAGGCCCTTTGCCCTTGGCCTCTAGCTGGAACAGCACGTAGCAAAGCAGCGGCAGGAGAGAGATTGAGAAGGGAGCGCATGCAGCAGCTGCTGCTGCAGAGGCAGGCGCATGGGGATGGGGGGCATGCCATGGATCACTGTGGCAACTCTGTCCGCCAGCTTCACACACACTGGAGTAGTGTAGTACCACCACCCCTCCTGCTCATCAGATTTGCCCATCCCTGCATGTATGGTTTTCTCTTGATTTGCTTTTGCATGAGCTTATCGGGAATTATAATCATGCAAACAGAATATGCGCTGATGTGTAGGACTATTTCATCATTTCCATCGTACCATGCCACGCCTGCAGCTACTAATCTTGTCTTATTATATTACTGGTGAAAGTTCTTTATCACACAACCTTATTACAAGGTTGGTGACAAAGATTTAAGGAAACTGCAACATATACAAAATGTTTTCGTTTTGATGTGTTTGATTTGCGTCGTGATAACCGAGAGGAATATATTCAACCTCTTAGGATTATACCATTGAATGGGAAAACCCATTTGGTCCGCACATGTCTTTTTTCTTTCTATATTGGCTATTTTGACCATTCGGATATAGACAAAATAGTCCACACAATAAAATAGTAACCATATAAGTTATCCATACAATACTAAAAAATATAATAGCTCGTAATCAAATAAATCTAAGCTTAGTTAGCATAATCGGATAGATTTAAATAAAAGGTGATGAGATGGCGACTGGTTTCCTACATGACTCCGCAAATGCTCAGCCAAATCATCTTGAAGTTGAATGTGAGTTGTCCCATCGCGAATTTCATGATGCATATGGAGAAACTCTTGGAACATTGCCGGTCTAGCCATCGAACCAACTCGGCTTGATATTCCAACCCGTGGTCGTCATAGATGTTATCATCACACTAATCCTCAACAATCATATTGTGCATGCTCACATGAAAAGTCATCGTAGCCCACATTGCTTGTACCTTCCATGTTCTAGCAGGGCTCTGAACATTAGCCCAATAAGTTTGGTGCACACCAACCGCCCGATCCACATCCTTTGTTTTTAGCAAATCTACACTATTTTTTCTCCTATTCTTGAACATTGTCTACACAGATGTACGTCGATCAGTTGGATAGATAGCATGAGCTGAACTGGATGGTACCCTTTTTTTTATTGGTAGCCATCGATCTCATAGTTATTCTCTGGAGCTTTCCGCAAGCCTAGAAAATACCGAAAATCGTTGAATCGCGTCGATATCATTATGAGAACCTGCCATACTAAATAACGAATGTCAAATTCCAAGATTTTGAGATGCAACAGCCTCAAGTATTGCACCCTCCAACAATTTATCCCATGCGATCCCAAACTAGGACTAGGGGTGCACCCTCCAGCATGTTGTTTATATCGTCACCCCCAAGCAAATGATGAATACTTCTGTGGCTTTCAGAACACGCAATCAACGCTTGCAAAGTTGCAATCATCCTAGGAAACCCTCTCGGGACATTGGTTGCCTGCATGATCACCAAACACAACATGCAGTGATACGTTTTCCATGATTTTGCACGTGCATCCACTAATCTAAACCTTATCACTATATATCAAGGCTAGGCAACAGGGGGGATGCTACGACGCAAACCCAACGTCTCGCCCTCGTGAGTAGTCGTGTCCGGTAAGTAACAAGGTGGCACTTATTGCACGATCGAACGAGTGGCGACGACAGGAGGAATGGCTCTCCATTTAAGAAAGACGCTTCCAAAAGGCAGAGACGCACTCCCTTTTGGAAGTTTGGGGTGCTACAGTCGTTGTCCTACTCGACGAGCACACATCGATGCATCCTGACCTGGGGGTATATGCACGGGGCGGATCTAGAGCTACAGTACGCGCATATAGCGCAGTGGTTGTGCGCGGCAGTGGCCGGCCAGCCCGTCCCAGGTTCGAGTCCCGTTGGTGGCCGAATTTTCTGGGATGTCTCACCGGGGCTCTGGGTCCCAAATAAAATCCCCTCCACACATATGTGCCACAACTACTAGCTCCTAGGGACACTCAAATTATGTGTGCTGTGTGTATAGTTCTAGAGTCTAACTTGTGCACTAGTGGTGTGCGTGTGTGTGGTGTGAGTGTGGTGTTGAGTTAGTGCATAAGTTCAGATACTACAGCTGTAACACAGATCGAGGGGTCTCAAAAAAAAAAAAAAAAAAAAAAAAAAAAAAGAGCTACAGTACGCGAGATCGTGGGGTGCTCCCCTCCCTCATTGAATGCCTACCTGAGACTGGTGAGCTGCCCGTCCGGCCGTGTACCGTGGATGCAGTGTACGTACGGGATGAACCCAGAGGAAGGTGACACCGTTTTTTATGCGACGTTTGGCGCATGCAGGCAGTAATTGTTGGCAGCATCAGCGTCGGCTTCGGTTTCGGGCCTTCCTGATACAGTACATGCACGGAGTATCTCCTTGACTGAGACGCTTCTTCTATGCATTAAACTATGCGCTCGTGGAGATCAGGCACAGAGATCCTCCCCTGGCTCCGGACTCCGCGTGCCATACATTTCCATGATGCCATGATTTCCATTGCTCATCATAGATGCGTACAACTCATGTACTGTAGTTGTATACTCTGGGAGAAGAGCAGTCTGCGTTTTGATTCCATCGAATTATATATTCTGGCTATGCAGGATACTAATATTCCTGAAAGGCCTTTCATTTTATATATTTTATGGTAGTTTTAGTTTCAATTTTAATTAAAACCACGACATGAATTATGGAAATGAGGCAGCAGTTAGTACCTTCTAAAATAGCTCGAGGATGTCGGAGAATTAGGAAATAAACACATGATTAATTCTAGAATTTTAAACATGACGATCTCAGCTACTACTATGTCAAACTCGGGAGTAGTAGATATGCTAATCAACATAAAACTAGAAGTGCATCCTCCACAATATGCATGACTAAAACAAGGGCGAGATCACGCCGCATGTACAAATCAGTTGTAGATGAAGTAGCGGTTGATGCAACAGTAATGTTGTCGACGTCAATGTTGGTGACAACAGATCAAAGTAGACCGTGACGGAGACACATCACCGCCAACTTGGATGGAAGACGACCAGTGATGGAGACCTTGAGCAGTCGCGCGGAGTGCCTACCAAAAAACCTAATTCTCCCTTTTCCGTATAGGATCACAATGGCAATTGGTTCGTGAGACCTGCTCACCCGTTCGCTAGCACACGACAGCTGGCGGGATGGGTAGACTACGCTGGCGGCACAAGCAGAGAGAGGTGGCAAAAACCTAGCTCGTGCGTAAGGTATTGTTTTAGCGGTGAATTTATATATAAGAGCTCAGGAAACCCTAGTTGGCGTGGGCCACGCCCACGTCGCAAGTTTGGAGTTGGTTACAACCCACAATCTGGAACGGACCCAACCGACCAAATGTGTGCGTCTCAGTCAAAGACTCGGTTTTCCTGAACATAAAAAATAAAGCTCCGGCACGATGCAAGTGAGGAGGAGAAGCGCGTGTACCACTCATCTTCTCACTCTTTTATCAAGTGGTGGAATAACCCACTTTATATGATGGTCTAACTTTCTCCTAAATTTTCATGTGAGACTAAACTTTGTACTCTCCCCTCTTGCCTCTCAGTTATGAGCTGCCACCAACATAGGCTAAAAATCACATAAAATGACACATAAAAGAGTTTCAAGATTTAGTTACATTCTAAAATACTACATGACCAAAGGAAAATGCTCATTATTTCAGCAGAGGAGAGCAGGACTTGAGACATGCTGCTTTTGTTTACTTGTGTACAATTACTTACAACGTAATTAAGTTAACGCATTCAGTCCTTCATGTATAGGTAAGGCACGTCTTTTCTCGAGCAAGAATGCACGTTGCCACAGGCGGACCCAAATATAGATCAGATGCGTCCCCACTCAAAAAATTGAACTCTTTAAGTGCTTGTTCATGTTTCACTGAAATTTCTTTAGATTTTATAAATTTATACAAGAAATGCTTTCACTCATAAAGGAAGAAATTAAAGGACATTTGCTCCCAAGGCCTTGGGACGAAAGGCCTCTTTTCCACTAGTGCGTACTATACTGTACATGTGCGTGTGTACTGCTGTGTATAGTGTACCTAGTCAAACACACGCACACCACTCTCCCCAGGTTCAGCAGTTAGATCAGTTAGTTTTCCCAATCACGCTGTCCTTGTCTTCTCGCTAATTAGGGCAGTCCTTGCCTCGTGCCAAAGTTGTTGCCATTTGTAACAGGGAACACTGGCCGAGCCTCATGAAAAACAATTGATTTCTCATGGGCGCTGTAGCCCAGCAGAGAAAGACCATTTGTTGTTTCGCCCATACAGGCTGCCATGGCCCAAAGCCCATACTACATCCGAACTTGATAGTCCACGACAGACTGTGTTGGGTCCCAGGGTTAATCCTTGTCACACTCTTCGTCTGTTGGAGACAGTGATCTTTCTTGCAGGGTTGCCAGAGGTTCGCCATAAATATTTCGAGGACGGAGGCCACCTATTTTTGACATGCAAGTTTGATAAATAAAAATGGCGCAACCTATTATTGTTAGAAGATGTCCATACTCAAACTTCTTCCCTGCCGTTCAGCTATGGAGGTAAATAGTCTAATAGAGGAAGTCCTTTTTTTTTGAACGAGGCAAAAGCTTGCCTTTCATTGATATAGGAGAAAAGAGTTGGTCCGTTTATGAGGAAAACTGGCCGAAAGACTATTACAGCCCCGAGGCTGCGCTCCACACGGGTCGACGACCAACCAGGTCAACACCACACCTCAACGCAACAGGCGGAGACGAAAGACCGGAGCCACCGCTCCAACTACCACGCCGGCCCCAAGGCCGCGCCCCGCCTGGCCGAAGACGAACCCGCCTCCGCAGAAACCACCAAAACACTCCACAAACCCTTCTATCCAGTGGACGTCCAAAGCGAGGCCCAAAGAGGCAAAGCGACACAAGAGCGCCGCCCACGCCCGATCCCGCGAGATCAGGAGACACCCGCTTCGACGACGCCTTCAAGAAGGATGCGGCGCCCACGGGCGTCACCGTCGTCGGTCCTAGCCGGCTACCAAGACAAAACTTTCGCCCAGGGAAGAGTCCCAAAAACTCGCGCCCGCCCACCCACGGGCGTCACCGTCGTCTGTCCTGGCCGGTCGCGAAGACAAAGCTTTCGCCCAGCGAAGAGTCCCAAAAACTCGCGCCCGCCCAACAAGGACCGGCACAGACCACCACCTGCAACCGCCGGATCGCAACCCCCGGAGCAACGCGCCTGTAGCCAAAGGAGCACCGCCAAAGAGCACCGAGGGCGCCACCGGAACGCCACATAGAGGGGACACCGACCAACACCAACTCGGGGCTGGGCGGAGATCAGGAAACACCCGCTTCGACGACGCCTTCAAGAAGGATGCGGCGCCCACGGGCGTCACCGTCGTCGGTCCTGGCCGGCCGCCAAGACAAAGCTTTCCCCCAGCGACAAGTCCCAAAACTCGCGCCCGCCCAACAAGGACCGGCACAGACCACCACCTGCAACCGCCGGATCGCAATCCCCGGAGCAACGCGCCTGTAGCCAAAGGAGCACCGCCGAAGAGCACCGAGGGCACCGCCGGAACGCCACATAGAGGGGACGTCGACCAACACCAACTCGGGGCTCGAGATGAACGCCAAAGACCGCAGACAAGAGCTCCCAGATCCGGCCGCCATGCCGCCCACGCGGCCACCGCGGCTGCCGCACCGCCGAGGATTCCGGGGCCGCCGTCCCGCCGCGCCCCTCACCCAGCTCCTCCTCCCAGGGGCTCGCCGCGGCCGCCTGAAAGATCGAGATATCGCCTAGAGGGGGGTGAATAGGCAATTACAAACTCTTGCGGATTTGTCTTGTAAGAATGCGGAATTAAACTAACGTTTAGTTTACAAGCACAAACCCTAAATATGCTAAGCTCAACTAAGTGTAACAATGGCAACTAGAGCTAAGCAAGATAGGCACAAGATATATGTAGCACAAGAGATAGCAAGATATATGTACTTCAAGCACGATGGCTATCACAAGGAAAGAGAGCTCGGGTATAGAAATAACCGAGGCACGCGGAGACGAGGATGTATTCCCGTGTTCCCTTCCTTTGCAAGAAGGTACGTCACGTTTGGAGGAGTGGAGGTCCCACGAAGGATTCCCCGCGCCACGAATGCTCACCCTATTCTCCGAACCACACCCACGAAGGATAATGGCCCTTTCCTTATGGTTAGCTTTTCCTCCGCTCCGGAGATGGCAAGCTCCACAACCACTTCACAAGCTCCACGAAGGAGAAGCCCGGGCCTCTTCACAATCTTCTTGAAGAGATCACCGGAGCACCAATCACCAAGCCAACTAGGAGGTCTCCCTCCAAGAGTAACAAGCTCACGGTCTCTCACTCGAACTAATCGTGGTGGAGAGCTCAACACTATGCAATGATGCAAAGCAAGAACACCGGAGGTGTTCAAGTTCTTCACACTCAAATCTCACCAAAGCAACGAATGCTAGGATGAGATTGGAGAGGAAGAACAAGGGGAAAGTCAACCAAAGACTTCAAGATCTAGATCCCAAGAGTTCCCTTCACTTAGAGAAGAAATGGATCGGTGGAAATGTAGATCTAGATCTCCTCTCTCAAATCCTCAAATATGAGCAAGAATGGTTGGAGGAATCAAGGGGGAGAGCAAGTTCTTCAAATAGCAACAATGGAGGTGAGAGAATGGGAAGAACTAGTTGCTCAAGGTGGAAGAAAGGTCTATTTATAGCTAGGAGCAAATATACCCGTTGGGGGAAAAACAGAGAAAAAGACAAGAAAAACGGCCAGGAAAAGGTGCCCAGCCGGTTGACCGGAGCTGTGGCCGGCCAGGCCGGTCAGAGTCGGCCCACCGGACCAGCAGCTGGCGAGGCGCGCGCCGCTGGGCGCGGATAAGCGGGGCGCGCGGTCCGGAGGAGGCTCAGGCTGGGCCGGGAGGCGGCCGGCGGCCGGTAGAGAACCGGCTCTGGGCCGGAGTAATCCGGCAGCCCACGGACCCGCCCCCGGATGGCACAGGCCGCCAGCCGGATTCGGCCGGGTGGGCCGGCGCGCGGCCCGGCAGGCCGGGCGGCCGACCGGCTGACCCTCCTCCTTTTTTTTCTTTTTCCTTTTTATTCTTTTTCCTTTTTTCCTTTTTCTTTAATAACTAATGCTCCCGAACTCCGAATCGCATGAAACCAATTTTGTTTGGAAGATAACAAAAAATGCTATCTTATAGAAAGTGAAAACCCAAGAATCTGTAGGAGGGGATTTTATCATGAATATAAAAGGTAGAACCTTATATCATGAATAACCGGTATAATCACCCAACCTTGAAAACGCAATAGAAGATGCATGCGAACTCCGTTTTCGATGAACTTGGGCTTGTTGTAAAGCTAGCAACAAGCTCAAGAACCTCACACCGAGAAATACCAAGAAGCAATAAGAATATGCAAAGTATGCAAAGGATTGAGCTCCCAAAGACGATGTGAACAAGTTACCCAACCGAAAGCCCCTCTTAATAGTGCGACTATCTATCCTATAATCCGGTCTCCCATCAACCACCTTGAGACCGGTAAAAGGAAAACCTATCAAGGTCATACCTTTGCCTTGCGCATCCCGCTTGATCTTGATGATAACTCTTCAAGCTCTACACAAGCCGGAATGCCTCACTTGATCATTGTCGCTTCGTGTATACCCACAAATGCTCCCCCATACACCATGATGGGAAAGCTCCATTGATGCACATCTTCACATGTCCATCATCACCAAATGGACGGCAAGCTTCAAGTATGTGATCCACTCAAGATGCTCAACTTGAACTTGCCCAACTCAACCTTGTATCTTCTCATACTCTATCATACTATCTTGAGGTGTATAAAGAATTCTTCACTTGGAATCAAGCTGTCAAGATCTTGATCATTCATTGCTTATCTCATTGGATAGAGCATGGCTAATATTGGGTTCCACATAAGAACTCCATCTTCATTTCTTCTTCTTGATCATATCACATATGTATCTTTAAATCGATGATCTTGATGCCAATACACAAGGTATATCTTTATCTTCATGGCATCCATACTTGAATCCAACACATGGAGAACAAGTAGTACCTATGATCTTGATGCCAATACACAAGGTATATATTTATATTCATGGCATCCATACTTGAATCCAACACATGGAGAACAAGTAGTACCTATGGAATATTCCTTCATATAAACTCAATGAAAAAATTAGTCCATAGGGGTTGTCATTGATTACCAAAACCACACATAGGGGCAATATACCCTTACAATCTCCCCCATTTTGGTAATTGATGACAACCACAATAAGAGGGTTTATATAATGAATATTAGAAACAAGTACGCAACTTATCCGAGAATAAGTTGTATACAAGAGGTTGTATTTGATATGGTCAAGTAACACAAAGCTACTAGCCCATAACAAAGCCGGCTCTACTCACACAACTACAACAAATGCAAGAGATGTGAGTAGAACCAATATATATAGAGAAAACTCCCCCACAATGTATGCACGTGTGATGAACATGAATTCATTGCATATATTGTCAAGATTAACCTTTGGGACAAGTTCCACTATATATATACAACCATGCAAGACATACAAATATGGAATGCATGAGAGACAAAACACATAAGCACAAACCAAACTTAAGTATAAAACCATTCCCTTAAACCATCTAAACTTCTCCCCCATTGGCATCGATTGTCAAAATGGGTGAAAAATTTAGAAGGCCAATATAATGTGAGTTCCTCCCCAAAGTGTGCACTTCTCATAATTTGAGTGAAATCAAGTGCACATATCCAATGACGAATACTTGAAGGAAGTCAAACTATATTGAGGATCAAAAGATTGCATAAATATAACATGGTGAAGTGAGCTTCAACAAATAAAGCAAGCAATCAAAGATCCAATTGGACAAACAAAGATATCAAGATAAGAGAGATATAGTGCTCTAAATAAAATAAGAAAGCTCCCCAAGGTTCATGCACAATTTATAATGGTTGCATTTGAATACAATATGCACAAACATGGAATCCTCACTCCCTATATATATCATTTAGAACACAACTAAGATAAAGAGAATATGCTTATCAAGAACAACTTGAGTCCAACAATTACGAGATATGAGTGCATGAAGAAAAACAAGTAGACCAAGCACTCATAAATTTTCTTTACCAACAACACTAAAATCAAAAGGATGAGAAGATGGTTGGCAAAGAACAAAGATATCAAGGTGATGGATTAACGCTCTCATGTATATGAGTTTCTAAAGTGGACAAGATGCTCCATAAATAAACATGCACACACAAGAGATTAATAAAGTAAATAAAACATGATATCCAAGATGAAGTCATAAAATATACCAAAGGATGTTTGCTTAATAAAGCATATATAGCCTATGGCTCCAATATTCACTTATGGTATATGAATGAGCTTCAACCAAGTAAAATCTCAAAAACATCACAACCAACAATAAGGGAAGTAAAGCTAGTTGGATTGTTTTGAGAGAGGCAACAAGTATCACAAATGAGGATTTATTTCGCAATTTCATCAATATTGCACATAAGAGTTCTTTGAGGAATTGATATGCAATAAATTGCTAGAGGGCATATTTGGGATAGGTGAATCATAAACATGATTTATATATATGTATATCCCCATCATATGCATCTTCTCAAATTACTCAAATGTACAATAAGAAGTTTTCTTTAAAAGGATTTTTTTCAAAAGTCGCAATATTTTCGAAATAGAGAATTTCATACCAAGATGCAACCTACAAGAGGTTGGATGCTATATGAGTATGCATGAATAAGATACTTGTTACCGAGATAGCAATGGCATGACCTAGTAGATAAGAGTTCATCGATCATCCTAACTTGACTCCAATTCTCATATGGTGACAACACCTTCCTTATAGATGAGACAAGCCTCCATTGCATCTCCAATGTACCTAAAACATCATTCAATTACATCTTGGTCCCCAAACTTATTGGGTCCAATATGGTTAGACTAACCACAATATATAGGACACACTCCATATAAATATGTGCATATTTAGATAAAATTTGAATTTCATGCACATCTTAGCCATTTAGGATTTGATGGAGTATACCCTATATAATGGATCAAAGAAAGCAAACATGCTACAAATATAAACAAATTACATATAAGCACACATAAAGACTTTAAAGATCCAAGAAAGATATACTTTGGACAAAACACCAAATGAATCGAATAAGGCATAAAGGTGTCACCAAACAAATTTGTTGTCCAAATTATATCAAAGATGCAAATCACAAAAGATTTGTTCAACAAAGTTCAACAAATGAACTAAGAAGAAACCATTGAGCACAAAGGTTGAAATAAAGCAAACATGCTCAAAGATTTATCTCATTCAAGCAAATAGAATATGTAAGAAGGAATGAGATAGCAAACTCCCCAAAAGAGCAAGGTTCAAACAAATAAACCAAACCCTCTACACTTTTCACAATGGCACAATGTACCGTAAGGAAAAGGTTTGTCTTCCAAAACAAACACTTGATATGAATCAAGAGAATTTATCAAAATGTTTTTTTAAAGGGACAAGGAAGACACATGGGAGCAACAGAGATTTCTTGGAAATAAAGTAAGGAAATAGGAAGCAATCCAAGATGAAGATGATCCATAAATTCAACCACATACAAGGTTGTCAATTGTCAAAGACAATGAGAATATTGGAATTAACTTCCGGTGGTATATTTCAACAAAGATAGTAAGGATCAATCTTCACAATAAAAGGCATAGGATAAGTATATAGAATTAAGCACTATGCACGGATGAAGATTCTTGATAGCTTCAACAAGTCAAACAATCACGCACGGCAATGATTAGAGTAACTTGAAGCAAATGGTGTCCCAAATAAGATATAGAGATATGTATTTGAGGAGAAACCGTACCAAGAATTTCTTACTCAAACAAGAACCCATAAGATGAGTAATAAAAGATTTTTAATAAGAATGGAGCTTGTTTGAGCAAACATGCCACCTAGGAACAAGATAATTAAGAGCATCAACTCTAAGTGGCATAACCTCATATGTTCACATTTTCTAGGCATGTGATATGTACAAAACATATTACTCCCCCATAATGTGATAAAACATTTCTTCTAAACAAGAGGCAACTAAAATTCGACTAGAGATGATTAATGGACATTTATAATTTGAATTTCTCATGAGTATGACACACCACATAGTGACTAGATAATCTTGCAATATCAATACTGATGTCTACGGGAGCTTCTATTCTTGTAGACAGTGTTGGGCCTCCAAGAGCAGAGGTTTGTAGAACAGCAGCAAGTTTCCCTTAAGTGGATCACCCAAGGTTTATCGAACTCAGGGAGGAAGAGGTCAAAGATATCCCTCTCATGCAACCCTGCAACCACAAAGAAAGAAGTCTCTTGTGTCCCCAACACAACTAATAGGTGTACTAGTTCGGCGAAGAGATAGTGAAATACAGGTGGTATGAATAAATAGTAGCAGTAGCAACGGCACCAGAAAAGTGCTTTGCCCAGGACGGTAAACAAGCAGTAGTAACGCAGCAGTAGTAACGCAGTAAAACAGTAAACAAGCAGCGATAGCAGTATTTAGGAACAAGGCCTAGGGATTAGACTTTCACTAGTGGACACTCTCAACATTGATCACATAACAGAATAGATAAATGCATACTCTACACTCTTGTTGGATGATGAACACATTGCGTAGGATTACACGAATCCTCAATGCCGGAGTTAACAAGCTCCACAATTCAATGTTCATATTTAAATAACCTTAGAGTGCATGAAAGATCAATTTGACTAAACCAAGTACTAACATAGCATGCACACTGTCACCTTCATGCTAAGAAAGGAGGAATAGATCATATCAATACTATCATAGCAATAGTTAACTTCATAATCTACAAGAGATCATAATCATAGCATAAACCAAGTACTAACACGGATGCACACACTGTCACCATTACACCGTGCAGGAGGAATAAAACTACTTTAATAACATCACTAGAGTAGCACATAGATAAATTGTGATACAAAACACATTGCAATCATAAAGAGATATAAATAAGCACTTCACTATGCCATTCATAACAGTGAATAAGTATTCTGTGAAATATAGCCTAAGAGACCCACACGGTGCACACACTGTCACCTTTACACACGTGGGACAAGGAGTCTCCAGAGATCACATAAGTAAAATTCACTTGACTAGCATAATGACATCTAGATTACAAGCATCATCATATGGATCTCAATCATGTAAGGCAGCTCATGAGATCATTGTATTGAAGTACATAGGAGAGAGATGAACCACATAGCTACCGGTACAACCCCGAGCCTCGATGGAGAACTACTCCCTCCTCATGGGAGATAGCAGCGTTGATGGAGATGGCGGTGATGTCGATGGAGGAGCCTTCCGAGGGCACTTCCCCGTTTCGGCAGCGTGCCGGAACAGAGACTCCTGTCCCCCAGATCTTGGCTTCGCGATGGCGGCGGCTACAGAAGGTTTCTGCGGGTTTCATCGTACGTATCAGGGTTTTCGCGACGGAGGCTTTAAATAGGCGGAAGGGCAAGGTCGGTGGACTTCTGGGGGGCCCACACTATAGGGGGGCGCGGCCCCCCTCTTGGCCGCGCCGGGCACACGTATGGGGCCCACAGGGCCCCTCTCTGGCGGCTCTCGGGTGTTCTGGATGCTTCCGGGCAAAATAGGAACCTGGGCGTTGATTTCGTCCAATTCCGAGAATATTTCTTTACTAGGATTTCTGAAACCAAAAACAGCAGAAAACAGGAACTGGCACTTCGGCATCTTGTTAATAGGTTAGTTCCAGAAAATGCATAAATATGACATAAAGTATGCATAAAACATGTAGATATCATCAATAATGTGGCATGGAACATAAGAAATTATCGATACGTCGGAGACGTATCAGCATCCCCAAGCTTAGTTCCTGCTCGTCCCGAGCAGGTAAACGATAACAAAGATAATTTCTGAAGTGACATGCCATCATAACCTTGATCATAATATTGTAAGCATATGTAATGAATGCAGCGATCAAAACAATGTAAATGACATGAGTAAACAATTGAATCATAAAGCAAAGACTTTTCATGAATAGTACTTCAAGACAAGCATCAATAAGTCTTGCATAAGAGTTAACTCATAAAGCAATAATTCAAAGTAAAGGTATTGAAGCAACATAAAGGAAGATGAAGTTTCAGCGGTTGCTTTCAACTTGTAACATGTATATCTCATGGATAGTTGTCAATGCAAAGCAATATAACAAGTACAATATGCAAGTATGTAGGAATCAATGCACAGTTCACACAAGTGTTTGCTTCTTAAGGTGGAGAGAGATAGGTGAACTGACTCAACATAAAAGTAAAAGAATGGCCCTTCGCAGAGGGAAGCAGGGATTAAATCATGTGCTAGAGCTTTTTAAGTTTTGAAATCATATAGAGCATAAAAATAAAGTTTTGAGAGGTGTTTGTTGTTGTCAACGAATGGTAATGGGTACTCTAACTACCTTATCAACCAGACTTTCAAGAGCGGCTCCCATGAAGGACGTTATCTCTACCAGCAAGGTAGATCATCCCTCTTCTCTTTTGTTTACACATGTACTTTAGTTTCATTATGGGTGACACTCCCCCCAATCTTTGCTTACACAAGCCATGGCTAACCGAATCCTCGGGTGCCTACCATCAATCTCATACCATGGAGGAGTGTCTATTTGCAAAATTAAGTTGCTTACTGATGAATCAGAGCAAAACATGTGAAGAGAATTATTAATGCAACTTGTAATTAATTGGGGCTGGGAACCCCATTGCCAGCTCTTTTTGCAAAATTATTGGATAAGCGGATGTGCCACTAGTCCATTATGAAAGTCTGTCAAGAGTAAATGACAAGGTTGAAAGATAAACACCACATACTTCCTCATGAGCTATAAAACATTAACACAAATTGAGAAGCATTTTGAAGGTTTAAAGGTAGCACATGAAGCAATTTACTTTGGAATGGCAGAGAAATACCATGTAGTAGGTAGGTATGGTGGACACAAATGGCATAGTGGTTGGCTCAAGGATTTTGGATGCATGAGAAGTATTCCCTCTCGATACAAGGTTTAGGCTAGCAAGGTTATTTGAAACAAACACAAGGATGAACCGGTACAGTAAGACTCACATAAAAGACATATTGTAAACATTATAAGACTTTTCACCGTCTTCCTTGTTGTTCAAACTCAATACTAGAAATTATCTAGACCTTAGAGAGACCAATTATGCAAACCAAATTTTAGCAAGCTCTATGTATTTCTTCATTAATAGGTGCAAAGTATATGATGCAAGAGCTTAAACATGAGCACAACAATTGCCAAGTATCACATTATCCAAGACATTTTAGCAATTACTACATGTATCATTTTCCGATTCCAACCATATAACAAATTAACGAAGCAGTTTCAACCTTCGCCATGAACATTAAAAGCTAAGAACATATGTGTTCATACGAACCAGCGGAGCGTGTCTCTCTCCCACACAAGCATGATGTAATCCAATTTATTCAAACACAAACAAAAATAAAAGCACACAGACGCTCCAAGTAAAGCACATAAGATGTGACCGAATAAAAATATAGTTTCAAGAGAAGGAACCTGATAATTTGTCGATGAAGAAGGGGATGCCTTGGGCATCCCCAAGCTTAGATGCTTGAGTCTTCTTGAAATATGCAGGGATGAACCACCGGGGCATCCCCAAGCTTAGACTTTTCACCCTTCTTGATCGTAGTATATCATCCTCCTCTCTTGACCCTTGAAAACTTCCTTCACACCAAACTTCTCATAAACTTCATTAGAGGGGTTAGTACATAATCAAAAACTCACATGTTCAGAGGTGACACAATCATTCTTAACACTTCTGGACATTGCTCAAAGCTACTGGAAGGTAATGGAACAAAGAAATCCACCCAACACAGCGAAAGAAGCAATGCGAAATAAAAGGCAGAATCTGTCAAAACAGAACAGTCCGTAAAGACGAATTTTTAATAAATACTTCCGTTGCTCAAATCAGAAAACTCAAAGAAAGTTGCGTACATATCTGAGGAACACGCACGTAAATTGGCATATTTTTCTGAGTTACCTACAGAGAAAACAGCCCAGATTCGTGACAGATAGAAATCTGTTTCTTCGCAGAAATCCAAATCTAGTATCAACCTTCGATTAGAGGCTTCACTTGGCACAACAAATCACAAAACTAAGATAAGGAGAGGTTGCTACAGTAGTAAACAACTTCCAAGACACAAATATAAAACAAAGTACTGTAGCAAAATAACACATGGGTTATCTCCCAAGAAGTGCTTTCTTTATAGCCATTAAGATGGGCTCAGCAGTTTTAATGATGCACTCGCAAGAAATAGTATTTGAAGCAAAAAGAGAGCATCAAGAGGCAAATTCAAAACACATTTAAGTCTAACATGCTTCCTATGCATAGGAGTCTTGTAAATAAACAAGTTCATGAAGAGCAAAGCAACAAGCATAGGAAGATAAAACAAGTGTAGCTTCAAAAATTTCAGCACATAGAGAGGTGTTTTAGTAACATGAAAATTTCTACAACCATATTTTCCTCTCTCATAATAACTTTCAGTAGCATCATGAGAAAATTCAACAATATAACTATCAAATGAAACATTCTTGTCATGAGCTTCATGCATAAAATTATTACTCTCCACATAAGCATAATCAATTTTATTAGTAATAGTGGGAGCAAATTCAACAAAGTAGCTATCAAATATAGGAGGAATATTGTAATCATAATCAAATTTATCCTCCATAGTAGGTGGCACCAAAAGACCACTATCATTATAATCATCATAAATAGGAGGCAAAGTATCATCAAAGAAATTTTTCTCCTCAATGCTTGGGGGACTAAAAATATCATGCTCATCAAAACCAGCTTCCCCAAGCTTAGAATTTTCCATATCATTAGCAACAATGGTGTTCAAAGTATTCATACTAACATGTTCCATGGGTTTTTTAATTTTCGGATCAAACCATCCATGTTTTAAATCAGGAAATAGAATAAGAAGCTCATTGTTGTCCATTATGCCAAACTAGTGTAAACAAGAAACAAAAAGTTGCAATTGCAGGATCTAAAGGAAATAGCTTCGAGCACAAACACAATGGCGCCAGAAAAGTACTGTTACTGGAACCGGAGTATGAGTGCCTTTTACCTTTCCTCCCCGGCAACGGCGCCAGAAAATAGCTTGATGTCTACGGGAGCTTCTATTCTTGTAGACAGTGTTGGGCCTCCAAGAGCAGAGGTTTGTAGAACAGCAGCAAGTTTCCCTTAAGTGGATCATCCAAGGTTTATCGAACTCAGGGAGGAAGAGGTCAAAGATATCCCTCTCATGCAACCCTGCAACCACAAAGCAAGAAGTCTCTTGTGTCCCCAACACACCTAATAGATGTACTAGTTCGGCGAAGAGATAGTGAAATACAGGTGGTATGAATAAATAGTAGCAGTAGCAACGGCACCAGAAAAGTGCTTTGCCCAGGACGGTAAACAAGCAGTAGTAACGCAGCAGTAGTAACGCAAGAAAAAACGGTAAACAAGCAGCGGCAATGACAGATGTTTAGGAACAAGGCCTAGGGATTAGACTTTCACTAGTGGACACTCTCAACATTGATCACATAACAGAATAGATAAATGCATACTCTACACTCTTGTTGGATGATGAACACATTGCGTAGGATTACACGAATCCTCAATGCCGGAGTTAACAAGCTCCACAATTCAATGTTCATATTTAAATAACCTTAGAGTGCATGAAAGATCAATTTGACTAAACCAAGTACTAACATAGCATGCACACTGTCACCTTCATGCTAAGAAAGGCGGAATAGATCATATCAATACTATCATAGCAATAGTTAACTTCATAATCTACAAGAGATCATAATCATAGCATAAACCAAGTACTAACACGGATGCACACACTGTCACCATTACACCGTGCAGGATGAATAAAACTACTTTAATAACATCACTAGAGTAGCACATAGATAAATTGTGATACAAAACACATTGCAATCATAAAGAGATATAAATAAGCACTTCACTATGCCATTCATAACAGTGAATAAGTATTCTGTGAAATATAGCCTAAGAGACCCACACGGTGCACACACTGTCACCTTTACACACGTGGGACAAGGAGTCTCCGGAGATCACATAAGTAAAATTCACTTGACTAGCATAATGACATCTAGATTACAAGCATCATCATATGGATCTCAATCATGTAAGGCAGCTCATGAGATCATTGTATTGAAGTACATAGGAGATAGATGAACCACATAGCTACCGGTACAGCCCCGAGCCTCGATGGAGAACTACTCCCTCCTCATGGGAGACAGCAGCGTTGATGGAGATGGCGGTGATGTCGATGGAGGAGCCTTCCGGGGGCACTTCCCCGTTCCGGCAGCGTGCCGGAACAGAGACTCCTGTCCCCCAGATCTTGGCTTCGCGATGGCGGCGGCTACAGAAGGTTTCTGCGGGTTTCGTCGTACGTATCAGGGTTTTCGCGACGGAGGCTTTGAATAGGCGGAAGGGCAAGGTCGGTGGACTTCTGGGGGGCCCACACTATAGGGGGCGCGGCCCCCCTCTTGGCCGCGTCGGGCACACGTCTGGGGCCCACAGGGCCCCTCTCTGGCGGCTCTCGGGTGTTCTGGATGCTTCCGGGCAAAATAGGAACCTGGGCGTTGATTTCGTCCAATTCCGAGAATATTTCTTTACTAGGATTTCTGAAACCAAAAACAGCAGAAAACAGGAACTGGCACTTCGGCATCTTGTTAATAGGTTAGTTCCAGAAAATGCATAAATATGACATAAAGTATGCATAAAACATGTAGATATCATCAATAATGTGGCATGGAACATAAGAAATTATCGATACGTCGGAGACGTATCAAATACTAAGTGGTGATACCCATATACACACATTTTATAGAAGGAGAAATGCACAAAGCATAACGCTCCCCCAAAATGGGATGTTCCATTAATCACTCAAAGAGAGCCAAATAAGATGTCATCAAGACGCATTAGGCTCACAACAATACACAAGTATATGAAGAGTCAAACAAACATACTTGAATACACAAGATAGGCAAGTAAGACACAACACATACAAACACATATTTGGTACAAAACCAAACATGCAAAGGGGCAAGTAACTTACAATAAACATGAAGAGTTGAAGTATAAGTTACCGCAAGGAGGAACATTGGATTATGAGATATAGATGATGATCCATATGACTTGGCTTGGTCAAAGTTTAATATATGAAGATCCCTTAATTCTTCATGAAGTAGCCAAGTCTCCAATGACCTCCACTTGTACCTATTGATCAAGTTTGAGATTGTTGGTCCCCAACCAAGTTGGGTCCTAAGAGGTTAGTCACAATAGGCTTGGCAACCCAAATGGTCATTTTCTTGAGACCACTTTGAGTTCCAACAAACTTGGCAAACACATTGCCATCCTTATCCTTCCCTAGAAAATAATCATCATCAATAATTATAGGGTTAGATAAGGTACCACCTAAGCAAGATGAAGCAAAGTGCCCCTTCTTACGACATAAGTAGCAAGTGTTCCCCTTTTTCTTCTTTATTGATTTATTCTCTTGGGGAACTTTATCTTGATTCTTCTTGGGAAGTGGCCTATCTTCAACTTGAGGTCGAGCATGAGCTTGATCTTGACCTTGTGGCCGTTTCCCTTGTTGTTTCTCACTCAAGTGCTTCTTCTTCTTCAATGGGCATGATCTAACATGGTGCCCTTCAACTTTGCACTTGAATCAAACAATCTTGGCCGAATCCTTGACTTTGTCTTGGCCCTTCTTCTTGTTGTTCTTGCTCTTGGACTTGTTCTTGTTATTGGAGTTGAATCCAAGTCCACTTTTGTCATTGGGGGATTGTTGCACACTTAGCATCTTGTCAAGTGCGGATTACCCTTCATGACGCTTTTCCAAGTCTTTCTTCAAAGAAAGGACTTGAGCCTCGAGCTCTTTTATTTCCTCTACATGGTTAGTAGAAATACAAGTACTAGAGGAAGTAGAAGCTTCATTGTTAGAGCAACAAGGCAAAGCAAGTAATCCAACACAAGGTGTATCAATAGTTTGACTAGATGGATTACAAGGACTAGCACATGAAGATGTAGCATTTGTAGTAGATATTGTGCTAATGTCCACATGAGGCTCACAAGATGTTACCTTAGTGATACTAGCCTCATGAGCTAGCTTTAGCTCATCGTAGGAAGTTAGAAGATCCTCAAGAGAGTGTGAGAGCGTTTTATTGCTTTCCTCCAATTCCCTACAATTGCTAGTTAGCCAATCAAGTTGAGCCCTTAGCTCAACATTCTCCTTCAAGATAGATGCTTCACAAGGAGTAGAGTTAGTAGCACAAGCATCATCAATAGATTTTTCTTTTTCAAGCTCATAGGATTCAATTTTTGTGTGAGCATAAAATTAGCATGCTTCTCATCTTTTAGCTCTTGCTTGAGGAGATTGAATCTCATTCTCCCGTTTTCAACATGGGACTCCAACTCCACTATGGTTTCCCTATATTTATTCAAGGTATCCATAGAGTGTTCGAGATAAGCACGAGCTTCTTTATTACCACGAAGAGAAGCATATACCATTGCCATATCATGCACCAAGGTATTATGTTCTTCATCATTCTCATCATCATCACTCTCATCATTAGAGGATGTGTTAGGAGTCAAAGTAGGAGATACCTTTGATCCATTTGCCATAAGGCACATGTGCATACCGGAGGATGAAGATGAAGATATTCTTGAATCCTTATTTGAAATCATGTCTTGATCCATAGAGTGTTCGGTTTCCTCTACATTGTTAGTCAACAAGCAACTAGAGGGAATAGAAGCATTTTGATTATGGGAGCAAGACAAGGCAAGCATATCCTCATGAGATCTATGTAAGCAATTTACACATGATATGCAAGGACTATCAACACAAGCATGTAGATTATTTTCAATGCTAGATGTGTTCAAGTCCAAAGAGGAAACATTGCAATGAGATAGAGATGAAGAGTCATCACTATTGAGCACAATATCAACATTGCAATTTCCCTCACCACTCACCATATCATTACCTTGTGTCTTGCAACACGTTGGTGAAGTGGAAGAAGATGATGACTCATCACGGCCGGAGGTGGAAGCAACTTGGAGCTCTTCATGATGTGAAGGGGAAGAGAGCTCCTCGGAATAACCACCGACCAAATGAGAAGTAGATCCACCAAACATTTCCTTAAGCTTGATCCACATCTCATGAGACGATTTTCGCTTTATATATATCAAGAACCTACGAAAATCGGGTCTCAAGGAAAATAAAAGCTCATTAGATACTTGAGCTTCAAGATGTAAGTTTTTCTCATCCTCTAAAGATAGATTTTGAGGATCCATCGGAGGAGAAAAACCTACATCTAGAAATTGCTCAAGGTTTGGACACAAGGTCCGAAGTTTGCAAAGCAAGCAATTTCGCCACAAAAGATAATTTGTGCCAACAAAGATAATTGTGTCATTGTGCACTAAATTACTAGCCGACATCTTTACTCTCAAGGCGGTGAAGCCTTAAACAAGGAGAGACCTTGCTCTGATACCAATTGAAAGATCGAGATGTCGCCTAGAGGGGGGGGGGGGGTGAATAGGCAATTACAAACTCTTGCGGATTTGTCTTGTAAGAATGCGGAATTAAACTAACGTTTAGTTTACAAGCACAAACCCTAAATATGCTAAGCTCAACTAAGTGTAACAATGGCAACTAGAGCTAAGCAAGATAGGCACAAGATATATGTAGCACAAGAGATAGCAAGATATATGTACTTCAAGCACGATGGCTATCACAAGGAAAGAGAGCTCGGTATAGAAATAACCGAGGCACGCGGAGACGAGGATGTATTCCCGTGTTCCCTTCCTTTGCAAGAAGGTACGTCACATTTGGAGGAGTGGAGGTCCCACGAAGTATTCCACGCGCCACGAAGGCTCACCCTATTCTCCAAACCACACCCACGAAGGATAATGGCCCTTTCCTTATGGTTAGCTTTTCCTCCGCTCCGGAGATGGCAAGCTCCACAACCACTTCACAAGCTCCACGAAGGAGAAGCCCGGGCCTCTTCACAATCTTCTTGAAGAGATCACCGGAGCACCAATCACCAAGCCAACTAGGAGGTCTCCCTCCAAGAGTAACAAGCTCACGGTCTCTCACTCGAACTAATCGTGGTGGAGAGCTCAACACTATGCAATGATGCAAAGCAAGAACACCGGAGGTGTTCGAGTTCTTCACACTCAAATCTCACCAAAGCAACGAATGCTAGGATGAGATTGGAGAGGAAGAACAAGGGGGAAAGTCAACCAAAGACTTCAAGATCTAGATCCCAAGAGTTCCCTTCACTTAGAGAAGAAATGGATCGGTGGAAGTGTAGATCTAGATCTCCTCTCTCAAATCCTCAAATATGAGCAAGAATGGTTGGAAGAATCAAGGGGGAGAGCAAGTTCTTCAAATAGCAACAATGGAAGTGAGAGAATGGGAAGAACTAGTTGCTCAAGGTGGAAGAAAGGTCTATTTATAGCTAGGAGCAAATATACCCGTTGGGGGGAAAAACAGAGAAAAAGATAAGAAAAACGGCCAGGAAAAGGTGCCCAGCCGGTTGACCGGAGCTATGGCCGGCCAGGCCGGCCTGGGGTCCGGCCCAGCCGGACTAGCAGCTGGGCGAGGCGCGCGCCGCGCTGGGCGGCGGATAAGCGGGGGCGGTCGGTAGGAGGCTCCGCCGGGCACGGGAGGCGGCCGGGCGGCCCGGTAGAGAACCGGCTCCTGGGCTGGAGTAATCCGGCAGGCCCACGGACCCGCCCCGGATGGCACAGGCCGCCAGGCCGGATTCGGCCGGGTGGGCCGGCGCGCGGCCCGGCAAGCCGGGCGGCCGACCGGCTGACCCTCCTCCTTTTTTTCTTTCTTTTTTCCTTTTTCTTTAATAACTAATGCTCCCAAACTCCGAATCGCATGAAACCAATTTTGTTTGGAAGATAACAACAAATGCTATCTTATAGAAAGTGAAAACCCAAGAATCTGTAGGAGGGGATTTTATCATGAATATAAAAGGTAGAACCTTATATCATGAATAACCGGTATAATCACCCAACCTTGAAAACGCAATAGAAGATGCATGCGAACTCCGTTTTCGATGAACTTGGGCTTGTTGTAAAGCTAGCAACAAGCTCAAGAACCTCACACCGAGAAATACCAAGAAGCAATAAGAATATGCAAAGTATGCAAAGGATTAAGCTCCCAAAGACGATGTGAACAAGTTACCCAACCGAAAGCCCCTCTTAATAGTGCGGCTATCTATCCTATAATCCGGTCTCCCATCAACCACCTTGAGACCGGTAAAAGGAAAACCTATCAAGGTCATACCTTTGCCTTGCGCATCCCGCTTGATCTTGATGATAACTCTTCAAGCTCTACACAAGCCGGAATGCCTCACTTGATCATTGTCGCTTCGTGTATACTCACAAATGCTCCCCCATACACCATGATGGGAAAGCTCCATTGTTGCACATCTTCACATGTCCATCATCACCAAATGGACGGCAAGCTTCAAGTATGTGATCCACTCAAGATGCTCAACTTGAACTTGCCCAACTCAACCTTGTATCTTCTCATACTCTATCATACTATCTTGAGGTGTATAAAGAATTCTTCACTTGGAATCAAGCTGTCAAGATCTTGATCATTCATTGCTTATCTCATTGGATAGAGCATGGCTAATATTGGGTTCCACATAAGAACTCCATCTTCATTTCTTCTTCTTGATCATATCACATATGTATCTTTAAATCGATGATCTTGATGCCAATACACAAGGTATATCTTTATCTTCATGGCATCCATACTTGAATCCAACACATGGAGAACAAGTAGTACCTATGATCTTGATGCCAATACACAAGGTATATCTTTATCTTCATGGCATCCATACTTGAATCCAACACATGGAGAACAAGTAGTACCTATGGAATATTCCTTCATATAAACTCAATGAAAACATTAGTCCATAGGGGTTGTCATTGATTACCAAAACCACACGTAGGGGCAATATACCCTTACACCGCCCTGGCCTTCACATGCCGGCGACGGCACACCTCGGCGCACCGCAGCAACACCGAGCCGCGGACAACCCGCAGCAACAACGCCGCCACCACTGTCTTCATGCAGCACCTCGTGGCCAACCCAGAGCCGCCGCCGCGCAGCCCTCCCGGACCAGGCCCAGGCCCGCACCGCGCCGCCACAGCGCCCGAAGCGCCCGCGGCCCGCACGGCCCTAGCAGGCCCAGATCGGGGCCCGCCCATGGCGCCGGCCGCCGCGCCGCCGACCGCCGCCTTCGCCTCCGACACGGACTCCCGCAGCGACCTCGACGCCGAGAAGAGCCGCCGCGCGCCGCCCGTAACCTCGCTGCCGTCAGCAGCGTCCCACGCGCCGGGAACGCGAGGAGCCAGAGAGGAAACCGCCCCGCCGCCACCGTCCTTGAGGCGCGCGCGGCTTCGCCGGTGGCCCCTCCGGCGGCGGCGAAGCAGGGGAGGAAGAGGGAGGGCTCAAGGGCCGGCGGCGCTAGGGTTTCCCCCGTGTCGCCAGGGAGGGCGACGCGGGGGTGTTACAGCAGCTCTTTACTGACACAGATTAATAGAGGAAGTCCTAGTCTCCTAGAGCTGCCCACAAATTAGCAATTGCTGTCGGTCACTCTTCCATGGAGTTGCTGGTATGAACTCAGTAGAGGAAATCATGGGGAGCAACAACTACCGTTGATCAATTTCAGTTCAGTATTATGCTACATGTGGAGTAGTGGAAGCGTTATCTTCACAAAAAAGCCGACGTGGAACCAAGTGGTGACCACTGAACATCGAGGATTTCGACAGCCTCATAGTTTTGTTAAGATAAATGTGGATGCAGTTTTCCATCAGTCCAGAGGAGCAGGAGTTTGGGGAGCGATTGATAGTATAGCTCTTCAGATATTTGCTTTGCACCCCTGGCAATGGACGTTGTACAAGGGCTCTATCAAATACTTTTCAAATAGAAGAACAGCTCGGTGTAGGAAAACAGATTGCATCAATCTTCAACGACCATTGACGACGTCAACATCTGACTTTGCACCGATCGGTGTGTCGATTGGTGATCTGAAGTTTATACTACAAATGAGTTTTATTGAGGCTAGTGTTGCCTATACACCTTGAAGATGTAACCAACCAGCTCATGAGTTGGCGGCGTTGTGTGTAGGAGTAGCTCACGATGAACATGTAATGTGGACGTCGAGCTGCCCTACTATCGTATCTCGTTTGGTGACCGGCGATATGGGTTTGTCATAACAGAATGTGTGGGAAGGAGATTCTACTTCTCCAATCCCGAAAAGAAGGACTGGAAAATTTCAAAAGTCAAATTGTTTAAGATTTGGTTATGTTGTACCAAAGACTAGCAGTAACAATTATACACGTTTTTTTTATAATAACTATGATACTATTTATATAGATCTTGAAAAATAAATGATGATGTATCTAGCGGTATTGACTTTGTGATGTAGATGTTATTGAACTTTTTCTCTAAGAGCTTGATCAAACTTTCTTTTATCTTACTTAAAAAATAAATATATACATTTTTAGAAAATGAATCTAGGCAAATAAAATGTAGAGGAAGGGCGAGGATTGGAGATTTGGTGCACATGGGCTGCAGTGATCCTTTTGTTTAAAAAGAATAAAAAAGTTCATATATTTGAGTTTCTGATTTTTTTTTTTAGAAAATCCATATGTAGCCAGTAAAGTACCCCACAAACTTGCAAACTGTCAATTGGAGATAATGTGTATTTTAGGCTTAAAAAATGACAGAACTATGGATCTACATATAGTGATCCCAAATCTACAAAAAAGAATCACATTTTATCATTTTTGTGTAGCTCAGAATGTAAAATATTTTGAATTGAGATTTTGCACTTTTGTGGGAAATGGGATACATCATTAGCTAATTTTATGATTTTGTTTCGCAATTTTTTGAAACTTGTATATATATTTTTTAATTTTTTTTTGATATGCAGGAGCACCGTTAATTACTCTGGTGAGCCAAAAGGAGTTTCCGGGGCCATAAATTAGGCCCGGGCAAGAAAGAGATTTGGAACTTCCATCTTGTATGGCGACCTCCATCGTCGGAAAAATCAAATGTGCATGGCGCGCCGAGCACACGTGCACAGGTCCCTGCGTGTCTGATGGATTGGACATGGAAGTTGACTCTCGGCAGGTTGGGCGGCGCGGCGCATGCATGCGCACCTGCATGGCATAGCGCTGGCTAGCGCGCGCGGGCCGGCGGGCCCTGCGTCGTCGGCCGCACGGCAGCGGTGCACCAGCCGTGCAAGCGAACCCCGACCGTGCGCGCGCACCGGCCGATGTCACCCTCGCCGTCGCCGTGCTCAGGCGGGTCGATCTGATCTAGCGAGTAGAGGCACCTGAGCCGGCCGGCACGGAGGCCAGTGGCGCCAGAGCGCAGGCGGCGCGGCATTGAATGCCCGCGCATGGGCGTCCACGCGTGCGACCCGGTGGCTTGCTGCAGCCGGCCAGCGTGTGCGTGCGAGGGGAAGATCGAGGACGATGGCCACGACAGGAAGAAGCAGCGCCATGCATCTGGGTACGTAGCTCACACGCGAACGAGCGTGGCAAGGGCCCTGGAGGAAGGAGAAAGCGGAACTGATTCTTTGTTTGGTGTCATGGAAGCGGAAGCTACCACTGTGTGTATTTATCATTCTCTGTTTTAGCGTCTGGATACACACGCAAGCATGCAAAAAAAGTGCATACCTTACTACTGTTAGGGATGCAAAACGGCAGCTCTGATTGGCCTACAGGAAACCCTCAAGGTGCCGACGGCCAGAAGCCGTCATCATTGATTTATTTGGCTCATCATATCCCCGTCGGCACCTCAAGGCGTTGTCACAAGCGAGTTTGCCGTCGACGAAGCATCCGGTTTGCCGTCGACGAAGCATCCGGTTGACAATTTGTTTTTTTTCAATTTTTGAAATGCTTGACACTTTAATCTCTAAGATGCTCTCGGGTCAAATTGCTCACTCGTGGTTCATCTTTCCAGTCAGTCACCCATTCTAAGGATGCTCCCAGTCCAGCACGCTTAATGTCGTCGTGGTGAACAAACATATGCTATGAGTAAGCTTTAGTTGGGGCCAGATGTACACCAAGGATCCGGAGGAGGGAATGTGAGCTAGAAAGCACACACGGAAAGCACACAATAATCTACCCAGGTTCAGGGCCCTCGTGAGAAGGTAAAACCCCTACACATGCTATGTGGATGTGTATATCACTCACCGTGAAATCCCCACAACAATGGTGCTTCTTGAGCTGTTTTTCTAGATGTAGAAGATGAAGCACTAAGCTTGTCTACAGGGAGAATCGGAGAGAGAAGGTCGTCTCGTGCAAGGGAGCCCTGCACCCCCATATATAGTGGGTGGGGGTAAGAAGGGAGAAACCCAAGCATGGGCTAAAGCCAGCTGGCCCTCAAAGTCTACACCTGCTGTCAGGGAGCTTCCATCTTGTCTCAAGTACTCTGTTGATGTGACTTGGCCTTCTGCCACCACGCTGTTGACCATTGTACCCCTCGTTAGCGGCATGGTCAGTTATGCTTGTTGGAATGTAGCAACATGCCTCTCATCATGATGAGATTCACATGCATTGTTGTGATTACAGGAACAAGACCTGAGCGCTGGCTTTGGGGCTAGGCACAAGACCGTTGGCCATATGTCGGACCCCTAAGCCGGTTCCCACCCATGATATATGCCGGTTCTACAACCTTCGACCAGTTATTCACGATCTGATCCATCTCGACACAGCCGACTTCATCTATATCGGTTTTTCTTATGGCGGCATGGCTATGGCGGCTTCTCTTATGCCGGCATGGCTATGCAGATACCTCAATCCAGCTTTCCTTAAGCCGGTTGACCCTTAATCGGTCAACATCACTTTCACCTGCAAACAAGATTATCCGGCTTACCAACTTGGCCATTAGGCCATACCCTTAGCCTACCGGGGGTCATCCCCCCAACACTTTAACTTCTTCGTTACTTCCAGATGAGCTTTAGACAAAGGAGTTAGGGCATCTCCAGCGGCCCGAGCATTTTGGACTAGATTGCGTTCGTTTGCGTCAGGCGCGAACATGAAAAATGGCTCCATCTTCGTATGCGTCTACCCTAGCCCTAGCGGTAGTGCCCCATTTGGACCGATAATGGCAGAGCAGCATGGGCCCTGCATTGATTATGGAGGAGAGAGAGGAGAAGGTGCTTTTTGTGTGGTCACCAGTAGCCACCACATGGGGCATGCAATAATTATTAAGAGAGGGGTCCGCCAGCCCACATGGACGTGCGGACAGACGCATTCATGGAGCAAATTTGATCCCAGAATGCATATGCTCGGACATGCTGGTTACTATGCGTCTAGCCAAACAAACACTTTTGGTCCGTTTACGTCGGACCGCTGGAGATGCCCTTATACTTTGTTGACAATAGTACCTGTCGTTGCCTATTCGACGGTACCTTGGAGGAGGGATCCACATGAGGGGGAAAGGAAGTAGGGGCCATAGGGCGGAGTGCACACGAGACGGTGGTACGCGATTTACCCAGCTTCGGAACACCTGCACGATGACAGAGCCTACTGTTGCTTGTCTGGAATTATCTGGGCGCTTTCGCGTTGTTACAATGAGTCCTAGCCGGAATACAAGTTGCCTAACTACGGTACAAAGTCTTTCCGTGTACGTCAAGGATCCACCTTCCTCCATAGTACGTGCTGGATCCGGATACTTCATAGGCCCTCATGGATCCGGCCTCCTCTGTAGGTCGGTTGGGAAGGATCTACAGCAACTGGGCCGCCCGATGGGCCACACGCCTCATCACCAACTATGGGCCACCCGGGCTTGCCGGATCTAGGCCATGCCGTTGATATACCCATAAAGTATACCCACAACAGTAGCCCCCGAAGTTCTCCGAGATTCATCATTCTTCCGTCTTCTTTCTGCTCGGATCTGATGAGAATCTTGAAGAGCTTAAAAACTTGTACTTGTTTCCGGGTCCATCTGCCCGGAAATCTTCTGGTCCTCTGAATTGGTAATGCAACGGAGATTCCGCTTTTTCCCGCGCACAACTTCCTCATCTCCCGCGCTAAATTTTCGGAGATGCGAATCTTTAGCCGGAAATTTCGGGAGCGCACAGTTAAGTTACCTCCACGTCGCTTTACCGCATTTGACCTAAGACACGTGTCAATCATCCGGCGGTGTGACCGTTTCGTTTCCACCGTTGGATCCGAATCACGAATCTCCGTGCGAGGTCTATAAATACCCCTAAGCACGGTAATTTCGCATTTTTTCACCGCAACCTCACCGCATCGTCTTCCTCCTCGCGCCGTGCCGCCCAGTGGATCTCGACTCCGGCGAACTTCCTCACGGAGAGCTTCGAGCGCCGCCGTTCTAAGCCTCCCTCCACACTGAGATTGCCCCGGTTGACCGGGATTCCTTCCGCGCCGCCGATTCGTGGTCAAAGTGTGAAGCTTGCTCCAAGTTCAGCGACCTTCATCTCACCGGAGCCTCGCCGGACCGCCGCGCCATTATCTGGTACGTGCACCGGCCTCGTAGAAGAATAAGTAGTCTTAGTGTAGATTCCGGTTACTCAACTAGTTCGCATGGGTGCAGCCGGAAGCATGCCTCATGGTTCACCACATTGTACTGGTAGTTCTTCGAGTAGCCCGGAACCTAGTACTGTGGAACCAATCTGCCCGGATCCTATTGCATATCTACCACCGTTTTTTCCGACATTAGGCTTGCTCAACCATTCTCCGCATCTTCCAGTACCGTATTAGGCCGGATTCCAACCGCTCAAGAGCTCCAAGAAGAACTTCAAGGTCAAGCTAGAATGGCAGCCAAGGTTCAAGAGGCGGAGAACAAGAAGGCTTCCAAAGCCTGGATCCGCGAAGGCGTGAGGGGTCAGTGGTGGCCTTGCGAAACTACTGACGCGGAGCTTAGAGAGCTCCAAAATGAGGGCATGATCTCCGATCATTGGAGCTTCATGCGCGACTCTGACGTCCCCAAACCCGATGCGGACGAACGAGTCATGACCAAGGCATGGGTTGAGCGCGGTCTATCGTTCCCCTGTTCGGATTTCTTTCTCTCCATCCTCGACACGTACGGGCTCCAGCCCCACAACATCTGCCCAAACTCATACCTCCTCCTCTCCAACTTCGCAACTCTCTGCGAATGGCTGATGTCTACGCGCGCTTCTATTCCTGTAGACAATGTTGGGCCTCCAAGAGCAGAGGTTTGTAGAACAACAGAAAGTTTCCCTTAAGTGGATCACCCAAGGTTTATCGAACTCAGGGAGGAAGAGGTCAAAGATATCCCTCTCAGGCAACCCTGCAACCACAATACAAGAAGTCTCTTGTGTCCCTAACACACCCAATACACTTGTCAGATGTATAGGTGCACTAGTTCGGCGAAGTGATAGTGAAATACAGGTGGTATGAATGAATATGAGCAGTAGTAACGGCGCCAGAAAAGTGCTTGCTGGCGTGTAGTAAGTAAAGATGCAGCAGAACAGTAAATAAGCGATGATTGCAGTATTTGGAAACAAGGCCTAGGGATCATACTTTCACTAGTGGACACTCTCAACATTGATCACATAATAAAACCACTCTACACTCTCTTGTTGGATGATGAACACCACTAATTGTGTAGGGCTACAAGAGCACCTCAATGCCGGAGTTAACAAGCTCCACAATATTCGATATTCATATTTAAATAACCTTAGAGTGCATGATAGATCATTGCAATTATACCAAGTACTAACATAGCATGCACACTGTCACCTTCATACTATGAAAGGAGGAATAGATCACATCAATACCATCATAGTAATAGTTAACTTCATAATCTACAAGAGATCATAATCATAAACTACACCAAGTACTACATGATGCACACACTGTCATCATTACATCATGGAGGAGGAATAGAGTACTTTAATAACATCACTAGAGTAGCACATAGATGAATAGTGATACAAAACTCATATGAATCTCAATCATGTAAGGCAGCTCATGAGATCATTGTATTGAAGTACATAGGAGAGAGATTAACCACATAGCTACCGGTACAACCCTTAGCCTTGATGGAGAAATACTCCCTCCTCATGGGAGACAACAGCGTTGATGAAGATGGCGGTGGTGTCGATGGAGATGCCTTCCGGGGGCACTTCCCCGTCCCGGCGGCATGCCGGAACAGAGAGTTCCGTCCCCCGAATCTTGGCTTCGCGATGGCGGCGGCTCTGGAAGGTTTCTCGTACCGTGGCTTATTCGTCTCGAAGTTTTAGGTCAGGGACCTTTAAATAGGCGAAGAGGCGGAGTCGGAAGGCTGACGGGGCGACGACACAATAGGGGGGCGTGGCCCAGGCCCTGGCCGCGCCACCTGCATGTGTGGGCCCCCTGTGGCCCCCCTCTGATGGCTCTCGGGTGTTCTGGAAGCTTCGTGGAATTCTAAGATGTTGGGCGTTGATTTCGTCCAATTCCGAGAATATTTCCTTACTAGGATTTCTGAAACCAAAAACAGCAGAAAACAGGAACTGGCACTTCGGCATCTCGTCAATAGGTTAGTTCCGGAAAATGCATAATAATGACATAAAGTGTGAACAAAACATGTAGGTATTGTCATAAAACAAGCATGGAACATAAGAAATTATCGATACGTCGGAGACGTATCAGCATCCCCAAGCTTAGTTCCTACTCGTCCCGAGTAGGTAAACGATAACAAAGATAATTTCTAAAGTGACATGCTACCAACATAATCTTAATCATACTATTGCAAGGTATATGAGATGAATGCAACGATTTAAAGCAATGGTAAAGACAATGATTAAACAACTGAATCATATAGCAAAGACTTTTCATGAATAGTACCTTCAAGACAAGCATCAATAAGTCTTGCATAAGAGTTAACTCATAAAGCAATAGATTCAAAGTAAAAGCATTGAAGCAACACAAAGGAAGATTAAGTTTCAGCGGTTGCTTTCAACTTCAACATGTATATCTCATGGATAATTGTCAACACAAAGTAATATTATGAATGCAAATAAGCAAGTATGTGAGAATCAATGCACAGTTGATACAAGTGTTTGCTTCTAAGATGGAAGGAAGTAGGTAAACTGACTCAACATAAAGTAAAAGAATGGCCCTTCGCAGAGGGAAGCATGGATTGCTATATTTGTGCTAGAGCTTTTATTTTGAAAACAAGAAACAATTTTGTCAACGGTAGTAATAAGGCATATGTGTTATGTATATTATATCCTACAAGTTGCAAGCATCATGCATAGTATACCAATAGTGCCCGCACCTTGTCCTAATTAGCTTGGATTTACATGGATTATCATTGCATAGCATATGTTTTAACCAAGTATCACAAAGGGGTACCTCTATGCCGCCTGTACAAAGGTCTAAGGAGAAAGCTCGCATTGGATTTCTCGCTTTTGGTTATTCTCAACTTAGACATCCATACCGGGACAACATAGACAACAGATAGTGGACTCCTCTTTAATGCATAAGCATTCAACAACAGATAATATTCTCATAAGAGATTGAGGTTTGTTGTCCAAACTGAAACTTCCACCATGGATCATGGCTTTAGTTAGCGGCCCAATGTTCTTCGCTAACAATATGCACACTCAAATCATTTGATCATGATAAATCACCCTTACTTCACACAAGACGAACATGCATAACAACTCACATGATATTCAACAAATAAATAGTTGATGGCGTCCCCAGGAACATGGTTATCGCTCAACAAGCAACTTATTAAGAAATAAGATACATAAGTACATATTCAATACCACAATAGTTTTTAGGCTATTTGTCCCATGAGCTATATATTGCAAAGATAAAGAATGGAAATTTTAAAGGTAGCACTCAAGCAATTTACTTTGGAATGGCGGAGAAATACCATGTAGTAGGTAGGTATGATGGACACAAGTGGCATAGTGTTTGGCTCAAGGATTTTGGATGCACGAGAAGTAATCCCTCTCAATACAAGGCTTAGGCTAGCAAGGTTGTTTGAAGCAAACTCAAGTATGAACCGGTACAGCAAAACTTACATAAGAACATATTGCAAACATTATAAGACTCTACAGTCTTCCTTGTTGTTCAAACCCTTACTAGAAAATATCTAGACCTTAGAGAGACCAATCATGCAAACCAAATTTTAGCAAGCTCTACAGTATTTCTTCACTAATAGGTGCAAAGTACATGATGCAAGAGCTTAAACATGAGCGCAACAATTGCCAAGTATCAAATTATTGAAGACATTATACCAATTACCACATGTAGCATTTTCTGTTTCCAACCATATAACAATTAACGAAGCAGTTTCAACCTTCGCCATGAACATTAAGAATAAAGCTAAGAACACATGTGTTCATATGAACCAGCGGAGCGTGTCTCTCTCCCACACAATGAATGCTAGGATCCAATTTTATTCAAACAAAACAAAAACAAAAATAAAAACAAACAAACGCTCCAAGTAAAGCGCATAAGATGTGACAGAATAAAAATATAGTTTCACTAGAGGTGACCTGATAAGTTGTTGATGAAGAAAGGGATGCCTTGGGCATACCCAAGCTTAGACGCTTGAGTCTTCTTGAAATATGCAGGGATGAACCACCGGGGCATCCCCAAGCTTAGAGCTTTCACTCTCCTTGATCATATTGTATCATCCTCCTCTCTCGATCCTTGAAAACTTCCTCCACACCAAACTCGAAACAAACTCATTAGAGGGTTAGTGCATAATCAAAAATTCACATGTTCAGAGGTGAAATAATCATTCTTAACACTTCTGGACATTGCACAAAGCTACTGGGGGGTTAATGGAACAAAGAAATCCATCCAACACAACAAAAGAGGCAATGTGAAATAAAAGGCAGAATCTGTCAAAACAGAACAGTCCGTAAAGACGAATTTTTAAGAGGCACCAGACTTGCTCAAATGAAAATGCTCAAATCGAATGAAAGTTGCGTAAATATCTGAGGATCACGCACGTAAATTGGCTTATTTTTCTGAGTTACCTACAGACATAGCGACTCAATTTCGTGACAGCAAGAAAACTGTTTCTGCGCAGTAATCCAAATCTAGTATCAACTCTACTATCAAAGACTTTACTTGGCACAACAATGCAATAAAATAAAGATAAGGAGAGGTTGCTACAGTAGTAACAACTTCCAAGACATAAATATAAAACAAAAGTACTGTAGCAAAATAAAAACATGGGTTATCTCCCAAGAAGTGCTTTCTTTATAGCCATTAAGATGGGCTCAGCAATTTTAATGATGCACTCGCAAGAAATAAGAGTTGAAGCAAAAGAGAGAATCAAAAAGCAAATATGAAACACTTTTAAGTCTAACCCACTTCCTATGAAAAGGAATCTTGTAAATAAACAAATTCATGAAGCATAATGCAACAAGCATAGAAAGATAAAACAAGTGTAACTTCAAAATTTTAAGCATATAGAGAGGTGTTTTAGTAACATGAAAATTTCTATAACCATATTTTTCTCTCTCATAATAACTTTCAGTAGTGTCATGAGCAAACTCAACAATATAACTATCAAATGAAACATTCTTATCATGAGTCTCATGCATAAAATTATTACTCTCCACATAAGCATAGTCATTCTTATTAATTGTAGTGGGAGAAAATTCAACATAGTAGCTATCATCAAATATAGGAGGCATATTGTAATCATAATCAAATTTATCCTCCATAGTAGGTGGCACCAAAAGACTACTATCATTATAATCATCATAAATAGGAGGCAAAGTATCATCAAAGAAAATTTTCTCCTCAATGCTTGGGGGACTAAAAATATCATGCTCATCAAAACCAGCTTCCCCAAGCTTAGAATTTTCCATAGCATTAGCAATAATAGTATTCAAAGAGTTCATGCTAATAACATTGCTATTTTGCAAACAAAGTTCCATGGGTTTTTTAATTCTCTCTTCAAACACATCATGTCCTAATTCAAGATAAATTTCATAAAGATCTCTAATTTTTTTGTTGTTTTCCATTATGCCTAACTAGTGTAAACAAGAAACAAAAAGATGCAATTGCAGGATCCAAAGGAAATAGCTTCGAGCACTCACAACGGTACCAGAAAAGTGTTTGGTTACCTGGGACCAGCGTGTGAGTACCTTTTACCTTTCCTCCCCGGCAACGGCGCTAGAAAAGTGCTTGATGTCTACGCGTGCTTCTATTCCTGTAGACAATGTTGGGCCTCCAAGAGCAGAGGTTTGTAGAACAACAGCAAGTTTCCCTTAAGTGGATCACCCAAGGTTTATCGAACTCAGGGAGGAAGAGGTCAAAGATATCCCTCTCAGGCAACCCTGCAACCACAATACAAGAAGTCTCTTGTGTCCCCAACACACCCAATACACTTGTCAGATGTATAGGTGCACTAGTTCGGCGAAGAGATAGTGAAATACAGGTGGTATGAATGAATATGAGCAGTAGTAACGGCGCCAGAAAAGTGCTTGCTGGCGTGTAGTAAGTAAAGATGCAGCAGAACAGTAAATAAGCGATGATTGCAGTATTTGGAAACAAGGCCTAGGGTTATCATACTTTCACTAGTGGACACTCTCAACATTGATCACATAATAAAACCACTCTACACTCTCTTGTTGGATGATGAACACCACTAATTGTGTAGGGCTACAAGAGCACCTCAATGCCGGAGTTAACAAGCTGCACAATATTCGATATTCATATTTAAATAACCTTAGAGTGCATGATAGATCATTGCAATTATACCAAGTACTAACATAGCATGCACACTATCACCTTCATACTATGAAAGGAGGAATAGATCACATCAATACCATCATAGTAATAGTTAACTTCATAATCTACAAGAGATCATAATCATAAACTACACCAAGTACTACATGATGCACACACTGTCACCATTACATTATGGAGGAGGAATAGAGTACTTTAATAACATCACTAGAGTAGCACATAGATGAATAGTGATACAAAACTCATATGAATCTCAATCATGTAAGGCAGCTCATGAGATCATTGTATTGAAGTACATAGGAGAGAGATTAACCACATAGCTACCGGTACAGCCCTTAGCCTCGATGGAGAACTACTCCCTCCTCATGGGAGACAGCAGCGTTGATGAAGATATCGGTGGTGTCGATGGAGATGCCTTCCGGGGGCACTTCCCCGTCTCGGTGGCATGCCGGAACAGAGAGTTCTGTCCCCCGAATCTTGGCTTCGCGATGGCGGCGGCTCTGGAAGGTTTCTCGTACCGTGGCTTATTCGTCTCGAAGTTTTAGGTCAGGGTCCTTTAAATAGGCGAAGAGGCGGAGTCGGAAGGCTGACGGGGCGACGACACAATAGGGGGGCGCGGCCCAGGCCCTGGCCGCGCCACCTGCATGTGTGGGCCCCCTGTGGCCCCCCCCCCCTCTGATGGCTCTCGGGTGTTCTGGAAGCTTCGTGGAATTCTAAGATGCTGGGTGTTGATTTCGTCCAATTCCGAGAATATTTCCTTACTAGGATTTCTGAAACCAAAAACAGCAGAAAACAGGAACTGGCACTTCGGCATCTCGTCAATAGGTTAGTTCTGGAAAATGCATAATAATGACATAAAGTGTGAACAAAACATGTAGGTATTGTCATAAAACAAGCATGGAACATAAGAAATTATCGATACGTCGGAGACGTATCAAGGGAATCTAGGGATCCAACCTGATGTCAAGCTCTGGCAATTCTTTTTCCGAGTGAAGAAGGAGACGAAGGACAAGGGCCATGCTTAACTGCGGGAGCATGACTTTCATGCTCCGACCTGGCCGTATGTATCCGCCTCACGATTCCCACGAGTCCGTCCGGTACTGGAACGCCGGATGGTTCTACGTGAAGAACTGATACGTCTCCAACGTATCGATAATTTCTTATGTTCCATGCCACATTATTGATGTTATCTACATGTTTTATGCACACTTTATATCATATTCGTGCATTTTCTGGAACTAACCTATTAACAAGATGCCGAAGTGCCGTTCTGTTTTTCTGCTGTTTTTGGTTTCAGAAATCCTAGTAACGAAATATTCTCGGAATCGGACGAAATCAACGCCCAAGTTCCTATTTTCACCGGAAGCATCCAGAACACCCGGGAAGGACCAGAGTGGACCCACAGGGGGCCAGACCATAGGCCGGCGCGGCCCAGGCCCTGGCCGCGCCACCCTATAGTGTCGGCGCCCCTTCGACCCTCCGAGGCTGCCCTTCCGCCTATTTAAAGCCTCCGTCGCGAAAACCCTGATGCGTTGGACGAAAACCACAGAAACCTTCCAGAGCCGCCGCCATCGCGAAGCCAAGATCTGGGGGACAGGAGTCTCTGTTCCGGCACGCTGCCGGAGCGGGGAAGTGCCCCCGGAAGGCTTCTCCATCGACACCGCTGCCATCTCCACCGCCATCTTCATCACCGCTGCTGCTCCCATGAGGAGGGAGTAGTTCTCCATCGAGGCTCGGGGCTGTACCGGTAGCTATGTGGTTCATCTCTCTTCCATGTACCTCAATACAATAATCTCATGAGCTGCTTTACATGATTGAGATTCATATGAGTTTTGTATCACTACTATCTATGTGCTACTCTAGCAATGTTATTAAAGTAGTCCTATTCCTCCTGCACGTGTGTAAAGGTGACAGTGTGTGCACCGTGTTAGTACTTGGTTTATGCTATGATCATGATCTCTTGTAGATTGCGAAGTTAACTATTGCTATGATAATATTGATGTGATCTATTCCTCCTACATATGCATGAAGGTGACAGTGTGCATGCTATGTTAGTACTTGGTTTAGTCTTTTGATCTATCTTACACTATAAGGTTACTTAAATATGAACAAATTGTGGAGCTTGTTAACTCCGGCATTGAGGGTTCGTGTAATCCTACGCAATGCGTTCATCATCCAACAAAAGTGTAGAGTATGCATTTATCTATTCTGTTATGTGATCAATGTTGAGAGTGTCCACTAGTGAAAGTGTAATCCCTAGGCCTTGTTCCTAAATACTGCTATCGCTGCTTGTTTACTGTTTTACTGCGTTACTACTGCTGCAATACTACCACCATCAACTACACGCCAGCAAGCTATTTACTGGCACCGTTGCTACTGCTCATATATATTCATACCACCTGTATTTCACTATCTCTTCGCCGAACTAGTGCACCTATTTGGTGTGTTGGGGACACAAGAGACTTCTTGCTTTGTGGTTGCAGGGTTGCATGAGAGGGATATCTTTGACCTCTTCCTCCCTGAGTTCGATAAACCTTGGGTGATCCACTTAAGGGAAAACTTGCTGCTGTTCTACAAACCTCTGCTCTTGGAGGCCCAACACTGTCTACAGGAAAGGAGGGGGAACGTAGACATCAAGCATATTTTCTGGCGCCGTTGCCGGGGAGGAAAGGTAAAAGGTACTCACACTCCGTATCTCGGCTACTAAGCTATTTTCCGGCGTTGTAAGTACTCGAAGCTATTTCCTTTAGATCCTGCAATTGCAACTTTTTGTTTCTTGTTTACACTAGTAAGGCATAATGGACAACATCTGTGAGCTTTTTATTCTATTTCCTGAGTCAAGACATGAATGGTTTAATGCGAAAATTAAAAAACCCATGGAATCTTATTTGCATGCTAGTAGCAATGATATTAGTATGAACGCTTTGAACACCATTGTTGCTAATGATATGGAAAATTCTAAGCTTGGGGATGCCCCGGTGGTTCACCCCTGCATATATCAAGAAGACTCAAGCGTCTAAGCTTGGGGATGCCCAAGGCATCCCCTTCTTCATCGACAACATTATCAGGTTCCTCCCCTGAAACTATATTTTTATTCCATCACATCTTATGTGCTTTTCTTGGAGCGTCGGTTTGTTTTTGTTTTTTGTTTTGTTTGAATAAAATGGATCCTAGCATTCACCTTATGGGAGAGAGACACGCTCCGCTGTAGCATATGGACAAGTATGTCCTTGGTTTCTACTCATAGTATTCATGGCAAAGTTTCTCCTTCGTTAAATTGTTATATGGTTGGAATTGGAAAATGATACATGTAGTAATTGCTATAAATGCCTTGGGTAATGTGATACTTGGCAATTGTTGTGCTCATGATTAAGCTCTTGCATAATATGCTTTGCACCCATTAATGAAGAAATACATAGAGCATGCTAAAATTTGGTTTGCATATTTGGTTTCTCTAAGGTCTAGATAATTTCTAGTATTGAGTTTGAACAACAAGGAAGACGATGTAGATTCTTATAATGTTTACAATATGTCTTTTATGTGAGTTTTGCTGCACCGGTTCATCCTTGTGTTTGTTTCAAATAAACCTTGCTAGCCTAAACCTTGTATCGAGAGGGAATACTTCTCATGCATCCAAAATACTTGAGCCAACCACTATGCCATTTGTGTCCACCATACCTACCTACTACATGGTATTTTCCGCCATTCCAAAGTAAATTGCTTGAGTGCTACCTTTAAAATTCCATTCTTCACCTTTGCAATATATAGCTCATGGGACAAATAGCTTAAAAAACTATTGTGGTATTGAATATGTAATTATGCACTTTATCTCTTATTAAGTTGCTTGTTGTGCGATAACCATGTTCACTGGGGACGCCATCAACTATTCATTGTTGAATTTCATGTGAGTTGCTATGCATGTCCGTCTTGTTTGAAGTAAGAGCGATCTACCACCTTATGGTTAAGCATGCATATGTTAGAGAAGAACATTGGGCCGCTAACTAAAGCCATGATCCATGGTGGAAGTTTCAGTTTTGGACATATATCCTCAATCTCAAATGAGAAAATTATTAATTGTTGTTACATGCTTATGCATAAAAGAGGAGTCCATTATCTGTTGTCTATGTTGTCCCGGTATGGATGTCTAAGTTGAAGAATAATCAATAGCGAGAAATCCAATGCGAGCTTTCTCCTTAGACCTTTGTACAGGCGGCATAGAGGTACCCCTTTGTGACACTTGGTAAAAACAGTGCATTGTGATGATCCGGTAGTCCAAGCTAATTAGGACAAGGTGTGGGCACTATTAGTACACTATGCATGAGGCTTGCAACTTATAAGATATAATTTACATGATGCATATGCTTTATTACTACCGTTGACAAAATTGTTTCATGTTTTCAAAATCAAAGCTCTAGCACAAATATAGCAATCAATGCTTTTCCTCTATGGAGGACCATTCTTCTACTTTTCAATGTTGAGTCAGTTCACCTATTTCTCTCCACCTCAAGAAGCAAACACTTGTGTGAACTATGCATTGATTCCTACATATTTGCTTATTGCACTTATTATATTACTCTATGTTGACAAAATCCATGAGATATACATGTTACAAGTTGAAAGCAACCGCTGAAACTTAATCTTCTTTTGCGTTGCTTCAATACCTTTACTTTGAATTGTTGCTTTATGAGTTAACTCTTATGCAAGACTTATTGATGCTTGTCTTGAAGTGCTATTCATGAAAAGTCTTTGCTTTATGATTCACTTGTTTACTCATGTCATATACATTGTTTTGATCGCTGCATTCACTACATATGCTTTACAAATAGTATGATCAAGATTATGATGGCATGTCACTCCAGAAATTATCTGTGTTATCGTTTTACCTGCTCGGGACGAGCAGAACTAAGCTTGGGGATGCTGATACGTCTCCAACGTATCGATAATTTCTTATGTTCCATGCCACATTATTGATGTTATCTACATGTTTTATGCACACTTTATGTCATATTCGTGCATTTTCTGGAACTAACCTATTAACAAGATGCCGAAGTGCCAGTTCCTGTTTTCTGCTGTTTTTGGTTTCAGAAATCCTAGTAACGAAATATTCTCGGAATCGGACGAAATCAACGCCCAAGTTCCTATTTTCACCGGAAGCATCCAGAACACCCGGGAAGGACCATAGTGGACCCACAGGGGGCCCAGACCATAGGCCGGCGCGGCCCAGGCCCTGGCCGCGCCGCCCTATAGTGTCGGCGCCCCTTCGACCCTCCGAGGCTGCCCTTCCGCCTATTTAAAGCCTCCGTCGCGAAAACCCTGATGCGTTGGACGAAAACCACAGAAACCTTCCAGAGCCGCCGCCATCGCGAAGCCAAGATCTGGGGGACAGGAGTCTCTGTTCCGGCACGCTGCCGGAGCGGGGAAGTGCCCCCGGAAGGCTTCTCCATCGACACCACTGCCATCTCCACCGCCATCTTCATCACCGCTGCTGCTCCCATGAGGAGGGAGTAGTTCTCCATCGAGGCTCGGGGCTGTACCGGTAGCTATGTGGTTCATCTCTCTTCCATGTACCTCAATACAATAATCTCATGAGCTGCTTTACATGATTGAGATTCATATGAGTTTTGTATCACTACTATCTATGTGCTACTCTAGCAATGTTATTAAAGTAGTCCTATTCCTCCTGCACGTGTGTAAAGGTGACAGTGTGTGCACCGTGTTAGTACTTGGTTTATGCTATGATCATGATCTCTTGTAGATTGCGAAGTTAACTATTGCTATGATAATATTGATGTGATCTATTCCTCCTACATATGCATGAAGGTGACAGTGTGCATGCTATGTTAGTACTTGGTTTAGTCTTTTGATCTATCTTACACTATAAGGTTACTTAAATATGAACAAATTGTGGAGCTTGTTAACTCCAGCATTGAGGGTTCGTGTAATCCTACGCAATGCGTTCATCATCAAACAAAAGTGTAGAGTATGCATTTATCTATTCTGTTATGTGATCAATGTTGAGAGTGTCCACTAGTGAAAGTGTAATCCCTAGGCCTTGTTCCTAAATACTGCTATCGCTGCTTGTTTACTGTTTTACTGCGTTACTACTGCTGCAATACTACCACCATCAACTACACGCCAGCAAGCTATTTACTGGCACCGTTGCTACTGCTCATATATATTCATACCACCTGTATTTCACTATCTCTTCGCCGAACTAGTGCACCTATTTGGTGTGTTGGGGACACAAGAGACTTCTTGCTTTGTGGTTGCAGGGTTGCATGAGAGGGATATCTTTGACCTCTTCCTCCCTGAGTTTGATAAACCTTGGGTGATCTACTTAAGGGAAAACTTGCTGCTGTTCTACAAACCTCTACTCTTGGAGGCCCAACACTGTCTACAGGAAAGGAGGGGGAACGTAGACATCAAGAACGTGCCAGTTCCGAATGTCCATGATGGACTTCCCACCTTCAGCAACAAGTCTCCAGAAGAGCTAGCTAGCTGGAGCTTCATTCCCTCGCTCGCCCAAACTCCGATTCTGGAGAAGGCAGCCCGGAGGATTTCTTGGTTGGTCCACGACGGACTAACCGGAGCCCAGCTAACCTTGAGCTGGTTTTCCCGGAGAATCCAGCCTCTGCGCTACAACGTACGCATAATGTGCGCATACACTGGGGCGGACGATCCTCTCCGGGTAGCGCGCCACGACCTTTCGGCTGACTCTCTCAAGAGGAGATTCAAGACGCTAGTGAAGATAGGCCGGGGCCAACCGGTCCCGGAACTGATAAAGGACATTAACACCAACGACCAGTGTCCTCCGATAAGCACTTGTTCCTTCGTTGTTCTTCAACTTCTCATTTCTTCAATATGTTCTAACTTGTTCTTCTAACCCTCCTCGCAGATCGATACTTTGGCGGAGGAAGATTTGCGCACTATACTCCGAGTACCTGTCAGCGGTGATGCGGCGGAGGAGGATCCAGAGGACCCTGAGGAGGAAGAGGAGCGCGCGCCCCGAAAGGCGGCCCCTCGACCTTCGAAGCGTCCCCGCGCCAAAGTTTCCGGCCCTGAAGCCGGAGCCAGCGGCGAGGCCTCCGCCAAGAAGCCCAAGGTGACCAAGCCCCCTCCGCTTGACTCAAAGAAAGCGGAGCGCGAGCGTCTTAAACTGCTAACGACAGCAGGAAAGCGCTCGCGTCCCAACATTCCGGGCGCGACGTAAGTTTCCGGGTACCGTGCGTCTTTTATCTTGGTAAACTTAGTTACTTACGTATTTCCTTCGCATGCTTGTAGGATTCCGAGTGCCACCACCATGCGGACCAGCGCTCAAGAGCCTATCACAAAATATATGCAAAAGAAATCTCCGGCTGTTGGTCCTGCCACTCCTGCTCCGCCAAGCGCCCCCCAAGCTACCCCACAGCCATCTCCTCCTCCCGCAGATCAATCTCCCGCACCTGCTACAAATACTCCTCCGGAAATAATTCCGGTTAGTAGCGAGAAAGAGGGCGGAGAAAGCTCCGGCGGCAAGGGCCATGCCCCTGAGGAAACTGAAGTACAAGGCCGTGGGGAAGTAGAAGTTGACTCCTCCGGCAAAGCTGATGCTGCAGCAAGTGACATGGTTGTTTTCCCCAAGAACTTTGGAGATCTGACTGATCTTACCTCCACCCCTAAAGCCTACGCCACAAAGTTTTTCAACAAACTCACCGAGGCGGAAAAATGGGAGCTGGAGCAAGATCAACTCAACTCTATGCTGAACAACGCCTGGGGCAAACCTGACGCCGAGACGTCGGAGATCCAAAATTTCAAAAAGGAAATCGGCCAGTTCCTCGACAAGCTTCTGTGCAAGCGAAAGGTAACTCCCCAGTAGCCCCCAAGTATTTAGGCGGAAACTAGTCCAGTTAGCGTCTAGATACTTAGACAAAACTAAAACTGAAGGAAAATTTAAATGTCGTGGTAGCCCCCAAGCATTATGGCGGAAAGATTTCCGGCAACAATGCTTTAGAAAGACTTAAGTAGATGTAGGACTTACTCCTGCACTGACTGGATTTTCAGGAACAACAGACTCTGCACTATGAGCTGCACAAAAACATTGCTCTTCAGCGCCGCGTGACCCTCAGCCAGGCGGAAAAAATTCAGCATTTCAAAGAGGAGAATGCGGATCTGAAGAAGCAGCTGTCGGAAGCTCAAGGTTAGTTTCCGACTCTTTTTCGCTTGTAGGTTATGTTCCGCATCTCAAAATTGATGTTTACATATTTTTTGAGTAGGTGCATCCTCGTCCCTTGCTGCAGCCTCCTCTGATAACCCACAAGTATAGGGGATCGCAACAGTCTTCGAGGGAAGTAAAACCCAAATTTATTGATTCGACACAAGGGGAGGTAAAGAATACTTATAAGCCTTAACAACTGAGTTTTCAATTCAGCTGCACCTGGAAAATCACTAGTAACAAGGGTGATGTGAAAGCAGCAGTAATATGAGAGCAATAGTAACAGTAACACAGCAGCGGTAACAGTAACACAGAGGCAATGGCACCCGAAAATAGTTGATACTACTTCCAATGACATATAGAACGAGTATATGATGATGAAAGATGGACCGGGGTTCCCAGCGATCTACACTAGTGGTAACTCTCCAATAACAAGTGACAAGTGTTGGGTGAACAAATTACAGTTGGGCAATTGATAGGATTGAAATAGCATTAAGATAGAACATCAAGATTATTAATTATGTATGCATGTTTTCCATATATAGTTATACGTGCTCGCAATGAGAAACATGCATAACATCTTTTGTCCTACCAGCCGGTGGCAGCCGGGCCTCAAGGGAATCTACTGGCAATTAAGGTACTCCTTTTAATAGAGCACCGGAGCAAAGCATTAACACTTGGTGAAAACATGTGATCCTCATATCACAGTCTTCCCCTCCGGTTGTCCCAATTTCTGTCACTTTGGGGCCTCGGGTTCCGGACAGCAATATGTGCAAACAACTTGTAGATACAATCTAAGCAATACATATAGAGCTTAAATCTAAGATCATGCCACTCGGACCCTAGTGACAAGCATTAAACACAACAAGATTGCAGCAATAATAACTTCACAAACTTTATAGATAGACTAAACATAATGTAACTATCCATCGGATCCCAACAAACACAACACCGATTACATCAGATGAATCTCAATCATGTAAGGCAGCTCATGAGATCATTGTATTGAAGTACATGGGAGAGAGAGTACCAACTAGCTACAGCTAGAACCCGTAGTCCATGGGGGAACTACTCACAGAGCATGATGGAGGCGATGGCGTTGATGGAGATGGCTTCCGGGGGCACTTCCCCGTCCCGGCAGGGTGCCGGAACAGAGACTTCTGTCCCCCGAATTGGAGTTTCGCGATGGCGGCGGCGCCCCTGGAGTCTTTCTGGAGTTTCGTCAATTGGTATCGCGTTTTTAGGTCGAAAGGGCTTAAATAGGCGAAGAGGCGGCGCAGGAGGGTGCCTGGCCCCCCCTCACAGTAGGTCGGCGCGGCCAGGCCTGGGGCCGCGCCGCCTTATTGTGTGGTGACCCCCTGGCCCTCCTCCGACTCTCCTTCGGCGTTCTGGATGCTTCCGGGAAAAATAAGATGTTGGGTCTTCGTTTCGTCGAATTCCGAGAATATTGCCCGAACAGCCTTTCTGGAACCAAAAACAGCAGAAAACAGGAACTGGCACTTCGGCATCTTGTTAATAGGTTAGTTCCGGAAAATGCATGAAATCATTATAAAGTGTGAGTAAAACATGTAGGAATTGTCATAAAACAAGCATGGAACATCAAAAATTATAGATACGTTGGAGACGTATCAGCATCCCCAAGCTTAGTTCCTACTCGCCCTCGAGTAGGTAAACGATAAAAAGAATAATTTCTGTAGTGACATGCTACTTACATAATCTTGATCATACTATTGAAAGCATATGAGATGAATGCAATGATTCAAGGCAATGATCTATAGTTGCTAACAAATAGATAACATATAGCAAAACTTTTCATGAATAATACTTTCAAGACAAGCATCAAAAGTCTTGCATAAGAGTTAACTCATAAAGCAATAGATTCAAAGTAAAGGCATCGAAGCAACACAAAGGAACATATAAGTTTCAGCAGTTGCTTTCAACTTTCAACATGCATATCTCTTGGATAATTGTCAACACAAAGTAATATGATGAATGCAAATAAGCAAATATGTAAGAATCAATGCACAGTTGATACAAGTGTTTGCTTCTAAGATGGAAGGAAGTAGGTAAACTGACTCAACATAAAGCTAAAAGAATGGCCCTTCGCAGAGGGAAGCAGGGATTAAATCATGTGCTAGAGCTTTTCAAGTTTTGAAATCATATAGAGAGCATAAAAGTAAAATTTTGAGAGGTGTTTGTTGTTGTCAACGAATTGTAGTGGGCACTCTAACCCCCTCATCAAACAGACTTTCAAAGAGCGGCTCCCATGAAGGACGTTATCTCTACCACCAAGGTAGATCATCCCTCTTCTCTTTTGCTTACACATGTACTTTAGTTTATTTTTATTTTTGGGTGACACTCCTTCCAACATTTGCTTTCACAAGCCATCGCTAACCGAATCCTCGGGTGCCTTCCAACAATCACATACCACGAAGGAGTGTCTATCTATTTTAGTTTTATTTAGGTGACACTCCTCCCCACCTTTGCTTTCTCAAGCCTTGGCTAACCGAATCCTCGGGTGCCTTCCAACCTTTCACATACCATGGAGGAGTGTCTATTTGCAAAATTAAGTTGCTTACTGATAAATCAGAGCAAAACATGTGAAGAGAATTATTAATGAAAGTTAATTAATTGGGGCTGGGAACCCCGCTGTCGGCTCTTTTTGCAAAATTATTGGATAAGCGGATGAAGCCACTAATCCATTGGTGAAAGCTGCCCAACAAGATTGAAAGATAAAACACCACATACTTCCTCATGAGCTATAAAACATTGACACAAATAAAGAGATAATAACTTTTGAATTGTTTAAAGGTAGCACATGAAGTATTTACTTGGAATGGCAGAAAAATACCATGTAGTAGGTAGGTATGGTGGACACAAATGGCATAGTTTTTGGCTCAAGGATTTTGGATGCACGAGCAGTATTTCCTCTCAGTACAAGGCTTTGGCTAGCAAGGTTGTTTGAAGCAAACGCAAGTATGAACCAGTACAGCAAAACTTACATAAGAACATATTGCAAGCATTATAAGACTCTACACTGTCTTCCTTGTTGCTCAAACACTTTTACCAGAAAATATCTAGACCTTAGAGAGACCAATCATGCAAACCAATTTCAACAAGCTCTACGGTAGTTCTCCACTAATAGGTTTAAACTACATGATGAAAGAGCTTAATCATGATCTACTTGAGAGCTCAAAACAATTGCCAAGTATCAAATTATCCGATACAATATGAAGCATTTTCTGTTTCCACCCAAATAACAACAAGTGCAATAGCTTCCAACTTTTGTCATGAACATTAAAAGCGAAGAACACAAGTGTTCAAATGAAAAAGAGGAGCGTGTCTCTCTACCAAACAAGGATTGCTAGGATCCGATATTATTCAAACATAAACAAAACGAAAATGAACACACAGACGCTCCAAGTAAAGTACATAAGATGTGACCGAATAAAAATATAGTTTCAATAGAAGAAACCCGATAAATTGTTGATGAAGAAGGGGATGCCTTGGGCATCCCCAAGCTTGGACGCTTGAGTCTTCTTGATATATGCAGGGATGAACCACCGGGGGCATCCCCAAGCTTAGACTTTTCACTCTTCTTGATCATATATCATCCTCCTCTCTTGACCCTTGAAAACTTCCTTCACACCAAACTTCTCATAAACTTCATTAGAGGGTCAGTGCATAATCAAAAATTCACATGTTCAGAGGTGACACAATCATTCTTAACACTTCTGGACATTGCCCAGGGCTACTGAAAGTTAATGGAACAAAGAAATCCATCCAACACAGCAAAAGAGGCAATGCGAAATAAAAGGCAGAATCTGTCAAAACAGAATAGTCCGTAAAGACGAATTTTTCTGGGGCACTTAACTTGCTAAAATCAGAAAACTCAAAACTAATGAAAGTTGCGTACATATCTGAGGATCATTCACGTAAACTGGCAGATTTTTCTGAGTTACCTACAGAGAATCTTACCCAAATTCGTGACAGCAAGAAATCTGTTTCTGCGCAGTAATCCAAATCTAGCATCAACCTTCTATTAGAGACTTCACTTGGCACAACATTGCAATAAAATAAAGATAAGGAGAGGTTGCTACAGTAGTAACAACTTCCAAAACACAACAAAACAGTAGCAAAATAAACACATGGGTTATCTCCCAAGAAGTGCTTTCTTTATAGCCATTAAGATGGGCTTAGCAATTTTAATGATGCACTCGCAAGAAATAAGAGTTGAAGCAAAAGAGAGCATCAAAAAGCAAGTTCAAAACACATTTAAGTCTAACCCACTTCCTATGCATAGGAATCTTGTACACAAATAAATTCATGAAGAGCAAAGTGACAAGCATTGGAAGATAAAACAAGAGTAACTTCAAAATTTTCAGCATATAGAGAGGTGTTTTAGTACCATGAAAATTTCTACAACCATATTTTCCTATCTCATAATAATTTTCAGTAGCCTCATGAACAAACTCAACAACATAACTATCACATACAGCATGCTTTTCATGATCCATAAACACATATTTTTTATCAAGCTCAAAAATAATGGGATTAAAACTTTCAAACCCACTTTTATCAATAATATAACAAGATGCTTGATCATTCTCAAAAGATATGGGACTCCTACATAAAGTCGAGACTTCTCCAATCCCATTTTCATTAGTAGTACAATTAATTTTATCAAGTAACATAGGACCATCATCTAGAGATTTATCATAAACATTTGCTAAGCAAAATTCTTTAGTACCATGCATTTCGACATCAGGCACAAACAAAGCATTATCATAACATTTACCAAAGTAGCATGGATTATCATAGATAACAGTAGCATAATTATTCTCACAAGTTTTACTCATAGGGAATGTTTCAAGAGAATCCACAGGAACATAACATTCAACCTCCTTTGGTAAGCATGGAGGACAATCAAATAGTGTAAGAGATAAAGAGTTACTCTCATTAGAAGGTTGGCATGGGTAGCTAATCCATTCTTCCTCCTTTTGTTCATCACTCTCCTCTTCTTTTTCATCCAATGAGCTTTCAGGTTCATCAATTTCCTCCTCTTTTTCATCCAATGAGCTTTCAGGTTCATCAATTTCTTCTTCCACTGGTTCCTGCAAATTGTGAGTGCATTCTTGTGCATTAATGAGTCTCTCTTTATAATCAATGATATAAGGATTATTGATGTAACTTTCTATGCAAAAATTAAGGATAGAAGAGACATAATCTTTAAGGTCCTTACAAACAACACAAGTTTCATAATTTTTAGCCATGACGGATTCTATTTCAGAAGCTCCCATAAACAAAACAAATTGTTCTACTTCTTCGAACCCAAAATGAATATAGCTATTACAATTATAGTTCTTAATTAAAAATTCCTCACTAAAGCCACATTGAAATTTAAGATGTTTAGTATCCTGTTGAGAGCAACAGTTTATATCATGGCGTTTAAGCAAGATTTTAGCAATTGTATTAAATTTTTCTATCATAGCACTCATAACTTTACCCGATCTTGATTCTCTATAATTCATATATAATTCAATAAGCTCCAAATAGGTTGTGGGTTCTCCCGTAACAACAATTTTTAATTTTTCGGTTTTTCAAATTTTTACGGAATTTTGGGTATATAATAAAACAAGGCAAAAACAAACTAGACAAAAGTAAACTAAGCAAAACAAAATAAAATAAAACAAAAACAGAGAGAGACGTAGAGTATACTCCCCAGGTGAACTTATGAGTAGAGCTATGCCTCCCCAAAGAATCTGCGCTTTAAAAATAGTCTTGATAACCCACAAGTATAGGGGATCGCAACAGTCTTCGAGGGAAGTAAAACCCAAATTTATTGATTCGACACAAGGGGAGGTAAAGAATACTTATAAGCCTTAACAACTGAGTTGTCAATTCAGCTGCACCTGGAAAAGCACTAGTAACAGGGGTGATGTGAAAGCAGCAGTAATATGAGAGCAATAGTAAGAGTAACACAGCAGCGGTAACAGTAACACAAAGGCAATGGCACCAGAAAATAGTTGATACTACTTCCAATGACATATAGAACAAGTATATGATGATGAAAGATGGACCGGGGTTCCCAGCGATCTACACTAGTGGTAACTCTCCAATAACAAGTGACAAGTGTTGGGTGAACAAATTACAGTTGGGCAATGATGCGCGTAGATGACGTATTGTCTTTCCGTTCAACACGCGTCCATTGGGAACCCCAAGAGGAAGGTGTGATGCGTACAGCAGTAAGTTTCCCTCAGTAAGAAACCAAGGTTTATCGAACCAGTAGGAGCCAAGAAGCACGTTGAAGGTTGATGGCGGCGAGATGTAGTGCGGCGCAACACCAGGGATTCCGGCGCCAACGTGGAACCTGCACAACACAACCAAAGTACTTTGCCCCAACGAAACAGTGAGGTTGTCAATCTCACCGGCTTACTGTAACAAAGGATTAGATGTATAGTGTGGATGATGATTGTTTGCAGAGAACAGTAGAACAAGTATTGCAGTAGATTGTATTCGATTAAAAGAATGGACCGGGGTCCACAGTTCACTAGAGGTGTCTCTCCCATAAGATAAATAGCATGTTGGGTGAACAAATTACAGTTGGGCAATTGACAAATAGAGAGGGCATGACAATGCACATACATGACATGATGAGTATTGTGAGATTTAATTGGGCATTACGACAAAGTACATAGACCGCTATCCAGCATGTATCTATGCCTAAAAAGTCCACTTTCAGGTTATCATCCGAACCCCTTCCAGTATTAAGTTGCAAACAACAGACAATTGCATTAAGTATGGTGCGTAATGTAATCAATAACTACATCCTCGGACATAGCATCAATGTTTTATCCCTAGTGGCAACATCACATCCACAACCTTAGAACTTTCTCACATCGTCCTGCATTTAATGGAGGCATGAACCCACTATCGAGCATAAATACTCCCTCTTGGAGTTAAGAGTAAAAACTTGGCCAGAGCCTCCACTAATAACGGAGAGCATGCAAGATCATAAACAACACATAGGTAATAGATTGATAATCAACATAACATAGTATTCTCTATCCATCGGATCCCAACAAACACAACATATAGCATTACAGATAGATGATCTTGATCATGTTAGGCAGCTCACAAGATCCGACAATGAAGCACATAAGGAGAAGACAACCATCTAGCTACTGCTATGGACCCATAGTCCAGGGGTGAACTACTCACTCATCACTCCGGAGGCGACCATGGCGGTGAAGAGTCCTCCGGGAGATGATTCCCCTCTCCGGCAGGGTGCCGGAGGCGATATCCTGAATCCCCCGAGATGGGATTGGCGGCGGCGGCGTCTCTGGAAGGTTTTCCGTATCGTGGCTCTCGGTACTGGGGGTTTCGCGACGAAGGCTTTAAGTAGGCGGAAGGGCAGAGTCGGGGGGCTCACGGGGGCCCCACACAGCAGGTCCACGCGGGCCCCACCCGGGCCGCGCCGCCCTAGTGTGGCGGCGCCCCGTGGCCCCACTTCATCTCCCCCTAGGTCTTCTGGAAGCTTCGTGGAAAAATAGGCCCCTGGGCGTTGATTTCGTCCAATTCCGAGAATATTTCCTTACTAGGATTTCTGAAACCAAAAACAGCAGAAACAGCAATGTTAATAGGTTAGTGCCGGAAAATGCATAAATATGACATAAAGTATGCATAAAACATGTAGATATCATCAATAATGTGGCATGGAACATAAGAAATTATCGATACGTCGGAGACGTATCAGCATCCCCAAGCTTAGTTCCTGCTCGTCCCGAGCAGGTAAACGATAACAAAGATAATTTCTGGAGTGACATGCCATCATAACCTTGATCATACTATTGTAAGCATATGTAATGAATGCAGCGATCAAAACAATGTAAATGACATGAGTAAACAATTGAATCATAAAGCAAAGACTTTTCATGAATAGTACTTCAAGACAAGCATCAATAAGTCTTGCATAAGAGTTAACTCATAAAGCAATAATTCAAAGTAAAGGTATTGAAGCAACACAAAGGAAGATGAAGTTTCAGCGGTTGCTTTCAACTTATAACATGTATATCTCATGGATATTGTCAATGTAAAGTAATATAACAAGTGCAATATGCAAGTATGTAGGAATCAATGCACAGTTCACACAAGTGTTTGCTTCTTGAGGTGGAGAGAGATAGGTGAACTGACTCAACATAAAAGTAAAAGAAAGGTCCTTCAAAGAGGAAAGCATCGATTGCTATATTTGTGCTAGAGCTTTGGTTTTGAAAACAAGAAACAATTTTGTCAACGGTAGTAATAAAGCATATGAGTTATGTAAATTATATCCTACAAGTTGCAAGCCTCATGCATAGTATACCAATAGTGCCCGCACCTTGTCCTAATTAGCTTGGATTTACATGGATTATCATAGCATAGCACATGTTTCAACCAAGTGTCACAAAGGGGTACCTCTATGCCGCCTGTACAAAGGTCTAAGGAGAAAGCTCGCATTGGATTTCTCGCTTTTGGTTATTCTCAACTTAGACATCCATACCGGGACAACATAGACAATAGATAATGGACTCCTCTTTAATGCATAAGCATTCAACAACAGATAATATTCTCATAAGAGATTGAGGTTTGTTGTCCAAACTGAAACTTCCACCATGGATCATGGCTTTAGTTAGCGGCCCAATGTTCTTCTCCAACAGTATGCATACTCAAACCATTTGATCATGATAAATCTCTCTTACTTCAGACAAGACGAACATGCATAGCAACTCACATGATATTCAACAAAGAAATAGTTGATGGCGTCCCCATGAACATGGTTATCGCACAACAAGCAACTTAATAAGAGATAAAGTGCATAAGTACATATTCAATACCACAATAGTTTTTAAGCTATTTGTCCCATGAGCTATATATTGTAAAGATAAAGAATGGAAATTTTAAAGGTAGCACTCAAGCAATTTACTTTGGAATGGCGGAGAAATACCATGTAGTAGGTAGGTATGGTGGACACAAATGGCATAGTGGTTGGCTCAAGGATTTTGGATGCATGAGAAGTATTCCCTCTCGATACAAGGTTTAGGCTAGCAAGGTTTATTTTGAAACAAACACAAGGATGAAGCGGTGCAGCAAAACTCACATAAAAGACATATTGTAAATATTATAAGACTCTACACCGTCTTCCTTGTTGTTCAAACTCAATACTAGAAATTATCTAGACCTTAGAGAGATCAATTATGCAAACCAGATTTTAGCATGCTCTATGTATTTCTTCATTAATGGGTGCAAAGTATATGATGCAAGAGCTTAAACATGAGCACAACAATTGCCAAGTATCACATTATCAAAGACATTTTAGCAATTACTACATGTATCATTTTCCAATTCCAACCATATAACAATTTAACGAAGAAGAAACTTTCGCCATGAATACTATGAGTAAAGCCTAAGGACATATTTGTCCATATGCAACAGCGGAGCGTGTCTCTCTCCCACACAATGAATGCTAGGATCCATTTTATTCAAACAAAACAAAAACAAAAACAAACCGACGCTCCAAGCAAAGTACATAAGATGTGATGGAATAAAAATATAGTTTCAGGGGAGGAACCTGATAATGTTGTCGATGAAGAAGGGGATGCCTTGGGGAGGCATCCCCAAGCTTAGACGCTTGAGTCTTCTTGATATATGCAGGGGTGAACCACCGGGGCATCCCCAAGCTTATTGCTTTCACTCTCCTTGATCATATTGTATCATCCTCCTCTCTTGACCCTTGAAAACTTCCTCCACACCAAACTTGAAACAAACTCATTAGAGGGTTAGTGCACAATTAAAATTAACATATTCAGAGGTGACACAATAATTCTTTACACTTCTGGACATTGCACAAAGCTACTGAAAGTCAATGGAATCGAAAAATCCATCAAGCATGGCAAAACAGGCAATGCGAAATAAAAGGCAGAATCTGTCAAAACAGAACAGTTCGTAAATACGTATTTTTAAGAGGCACCAGACTTGCTCAGATGAGAAAACTTAAAACCAATGAAAGTTGCGTACATATCTGAGGATCACTCACGTAAATTGGCATAATTTTCGGAGTTACCTACAGAGAATTAGACCCAGATTCGTGACAGCAAAGAAATCTGTTTCTGCGCAGCAATCCAAATCTAGTATCAACTCTACTATCAAAGACTTTACTTGGCACAACAATGCAATAAAACTAAGATAAGGAGAGGTTGCTACAGTAGTAACAACTTCCAAGACACAAATATAAAACAAAGTACTGTAGTAAAATAAACACATGGGTTATCTCCCAAGAAGTGCTTTCTTTATAGCCATTAAGATGGGCTCAGCAGTTTTAATGATGCACTCACAAGAAATAGTATTTGAAGCAAAAGAGAGCATCAAGAGGCAAATTCAAAACAAATTTAAGCCTAACATACTTCCTATGAAAGGGAATCTTGTAAATAAACAAGTTCATGAAGCATAATGCAACAAGCATAGAAAGATAAAACAAGTGTAACTTCAAAAATTTCAGCATATAGAGAGGAAACTTAATATCATTAAGATGCATACAACCATATTTCCCTCTCTCATAATAACTTTCAGTAGTATCATGAGAAAACTCAACAATATAACTATCACATAAAGCATTCTTATCATGAGTCTCATGCATAAAAGTATCATTACTCTCCACATAAGCATAATCATTCTCATTAATTGTAGTGGGAGCAAATTCAACAAAGTAGCTATCATTATTATTCTCATCATCAAATATAGGAGGCATAGTATAATCATAATCAAATTTATCCTCCATAGTAGGTGGCACCAAAATACCGCTATCATCATAAATGGGAGGCAAAGTATCATCAAAGTCAATTTTCTCCTCCACGCTTGGGGGACTAAAAATATCATGCTCATCAAAACCAGTTTCCCCAAGCTTAAATTCTTCCATAGCATTAGCAATAATAGTGTTCAAAGAGTTCATGCTAATAACATTGCTACAACTATTTTGCAAACAAAGTTCCATGGGTTTTTAAATTTTCTCTTCAAACACCTCATGCCCTAACTCAAGATAAATACTATAAAGATCTCTAATATTTTTGTTGTTTTCCATTAAGCCTAACTACTGAAATAAAGACATGCATGGAATTAAGTAAAGTAAAACAAGTAACTAATTTTTTGTGTTTTGTTTTAGTGCAGCAAATAAAGTAGTAAATAAAATAAAGCAAGACAAAAACAAAGTAAAGAGATTGGATTGTGAAGACTCCCCTTGCAGCGTGTCTTGATCTCCCCGGCAACGGCGCCAGAAATTCTGCTTGATGCTCATAGATGACGTATTGTCTTTCCGTTCAACACGCGTCCGTTGGGAACCCCAAGAGGAAGGTGTGATGCGTACAGCAGTAAGTTTCCCTCAGTAAGAAACCAAGGTTTATCGAACCAGTAGGAGCCAAGAAGCACGTTGAAGGTTGATGGCGGCGAGATGTAGTGCGGCGCAACACCAGAGATTCCGGCGCCAACGTGGAACCTGCACAACACAACCAAAGTACTTTGCCCCAACGAAATAGTGAGGTTGTCAATCTCACCGGCTTGCTGTAACAAAGGATTAGATGTATAGTGTGGATGATGATTGTTTGCAGAGAACAGTAGAACAAGTATTGCAGTAGATTGTATTCGATTAAAAGAATGGACCGAGGTCCACAGTTCACTAGAGGTGTCTCTCCCATAAGATAAATAGCATGTTGGGTGAACAAATTACAGTTGGGCAATTGACAAATAGAGAGGGCATGACAATGCACATACATGACATGATGAGTATTGTGAGATTTAATTGGGCATTACGACAAAGTACATAGACCGCTATCCAGCATGCATCTATGCCTAAAAAGTCCACTTTCAGGTTATCATCCGAACCCCTTCCAGTATTAAGTTGCAAACAACAGACAATTGCACTAAGTATGGTGCGTAATGTAATCAATAACTACATCCTCGGACATAGCATCAATGTTTTATCCCTAGTGGCAACAACACATCCACAACCTTAGAACTTTCTGTCACTGTCCCAGATTTAATGGAGGCATGAACCCACTATCGAGCATAAATACTCCCTCTTGGAGTTAAGAGTAAAAACTTGGCCAGAGCCTCTACTAATAACAGAGAGCATGCAAGATCATAAACAACACATAGGTAATAGATTGATAATCAACATAACATAGTATTCTCTATCCATCGGATCCCAACAAACACAACATATAGCATTACAGATAGATGATCTTGATCATGTTAGGCAGCTCACAAGATCCGACAATGAAGCACATAAGGAGAAGACAACCATCTAGCTACTGCTATGGACCCATAGTCCAGGGGTGAACTACTCACTCATCACTCCGGAGGCGACCATGGCGGTGAAGAGTCCTCCGGGAGATGATTCCCCTCTCCGGCAGGGTGCCGGAGGTGATCTCCTGAATCCCCCGAGATGGGATTGGCGGCGGCGGCGTCTCTGGAAGGTTTTCCGTATCGTGGCTCTCGGTACTGGGGGTTTCGCGACGAAGGCTTTAAGTAGGCGGAAGGGCAGAGTCGGGGGGCTCACGGGGGCCCCACACAGCAGGGCCGCACGGGCCCCACCTGGGCCGCGCCGCCCTAGTGTGGCGGCGCCCCGTGGCCCCACTTCATCTCCCCCTAGGTCTTCTGGAAGCTTCGTGGAAAAATAGGCCCCTGGGCGTTGATTTCGTCCAATTCCGAGAATATTTCCTTACTAGGATTTCTGAAACCAAAAACAGCAGAAAACAGCAACTGGCTCTTCGGCATCTCGTTAATAGGTTAGTGCCGGAAAATGCATAAATATGACATAAAGTATGCATAAAACATGTAGATATCATTAATAATGTGGCATGGAACATAAGAAATTATCGATACGTCGGAGACGTATCAGGCAATTGATAGGATTGAAATAGCATTAAGACAGCACATCAAGATTATTAATTATGTAGGCATGTTTTCCATATATAGTTATACGTGCTCGCAATGAGAAACTTGCATAACATCTTTTGTCCTACCAGCCGGTGGCAGCCGGGCCTCAAGGGAATCTACTGGCAATTAAGGTACTCCTTTTAATAGAGCACCGGAGCAAAGCATTAACACTTGGTGAAAACATGTGATCCTCATATCACAGCCTTCCCCTCCGGTTGTCCCAATTTCTGTCACTTTGGGGCCTCGGGTTTCGGACAGCAATATGTGCAAACAACTTGTAGATACAATCTAAGCAATACATATAGAGCTTAATTCTAAGATCATGCCACTCGGGCCCTAGTGACAAGCATTAAACACAACAAGATTGCAGCAACAATAACTTCACAAACTTTATAGATAGACTAATCATAATGTAACAATCCATCGGATCCCAACAAACACAACACCGATTACATCAGATGAATCTCAATCATGTAAGGCAGCTCATGAGATCATTGTATTGAAGTACATGGGAGAGAGAGTACCAACTAGCTACAGCTAGAACCCGTAGTCCATGGGGGAACTACTCACGGAGCATGATGGAGGCGATGGCGTTGATGGAGATGGCTTCCGGGGGCACTTCCCCGTCCCGGCAGGGTGCCAGAACAGAGACTTCTGTCCCCGAATTGGAGTTTCACGATGGCGGCGGCACCCCTGGAGTCTTTCTGGAGTTTCGTCAATTGGTATCGCGTTTTTAGGTCGAAATGGCTTAAATAGGCGAAGAGCGGCGCGGGAGGGTCCCTGGGCCCCCCTCACAGTAGGCTGGCGCGGCCAGGCCTAGGGCCGCGCCGCCTTATTGTGTGGTGGCCCCCTGGCCCTCCTCCGACTCTCCTTCGGTGTTCTGGATGCTTCCGGGAAAAATAAGATGTTGGGTCTTCGTTTCGTCGAATTCCGAGAATATTGCCCGAACAGCCTTTCTGGAACCAAAAACAGCAGAAAACAGGAACTGGCACTTCGACATCTTGTTAATAGGTTAGTTCCGGAAAATGCATGAAATCATTATAAAGTGTGAGCAAAACATGTAGGAATTGTCATAAAACAAGCATGGAATATCAGAAATTATAGATACGTTGGAGATGTATCATCCTCTGAGCTGGAAACTCTGCGCACATCCCAGAAGACTCTTGAGGCAAAACTTGCCGAGACGGAGAAAAAACTTACTGAGAAAAACTCGGAGCTTATCCGCAAAGAGGGCGAATTCCAGCTCAAGAGGAAAACTGACAGTGAAACCATCAAGGCGCAGCAAAAGGAGCTAGGGGGACTCCGGAAATACATGGAGACAACAGAGAATTGCTGGGACCTGCTAAACTCCGACTTCATGGGTATGTCCTCGAAGCTCATAGAGTAGTGCATATGTTGTGCTAAATTTGCTGTACTTATCAAAAATTGCGTCCTCCAGATCCACTTGGATATAATGAGGAACGTCGGAGCCAGTTCCCGCGTGATGATCTGCTCCAGCTAGCCGGAGAAGATTGCAAGGACCTCATCTCCCCCTCCAGGAAAATCTGCCACAACCTAAACATCAAGAAGAGCCGCACCTGCGATGTGCGCAAGCTCATCAAGAGGATGGATGTGGTTCCGGAATTGGTAGTGGATCTGCAGGCTTCTTCGGCGCGGGGGGTGCTTGATAGCATGTAAACACACGTCCGTTGGGAACCCCAAGAGGAAGGTGTGATGCGTATAGAAGCAAGTTTTCCCTCAGTAAGAAACCAAGGTTATCGAACCAGTAGGAGCCAAGAAGCACGTTGAAGGTTGATGGCAGCGGAGTGTAGTGCGGCGCAACACCAGCGATTCCGGCGCCAACGTGGAACCTGCACAACACAACCAAATTACTTTGCCCCAACGTGACAGTGAGGTTGTCAATCTCACCGGCTTGCTGTAACAAAGGATTAGATGTATAGTGTGGAAGATGATGTTTGCAAAGAACAGTAAAACGAGTATTGCAGTAGATTGTATTCGATGTAAAAGAATGGACCGGGGTCCACAGTTCACTAGAGGTGTCTCTCCCATAAGAAATAGCATATTGGGTAAACAAATTACAGTTGGGCAATTGAGAAATAAAGAGAGCATAACAATGCACATACATGTTATGATGAGTAGTGTGAGATTTAATTGGGAATTACGACAAAGTACATAGACCGCTATCCAGCATGCATCTATGCCTAAAAAGTCCACCTTCAGGTTATCATCCGAACCCCTTCCAGTATTAAGTTGCAAACAACAGACAATTGCATTAAGTATGGTGCGTAATGTAATCAACAAATACATCCTTAGATATAGAATTGATGTTTTATCCCTAGTGGAAACAGCACATCCACAACCTTAGAGGTTGCTATCACTGACATAGGCATCCCCAATGGGCCTGCCGAAGATAGTACCCAGGGTTTACTGAAGGCCCACTACCCGAAGAATAAGAAGACTCGGAAGCTCAAAGATATTATTAAGGAAAGCTAGAGTTGTAATAGGAAGTGTTGTGTGTAATCTTGCGGGATGAGTTAGAAACCTCCCCGGACTCTGTAACTTGTACAATACGAATCCCTCGGCTCCGCCTCATATATAAGGGGGAGTCGAGGGACGAGAAGATCATCGAATCATTGTTGAGTAAACCCTAGTTTGTATTTCGTCGAGTACTTTTCGACTGAAACCTTCGAGATCTACTTGCCCTCTACATCCAACGAAACCCTAGTCTACTACTTGTGGGCATTGACAAGTTAATACCTTGTCAATTGGCGCCGTCTGTGGGATTTAGAGGCGACAAGGAGCTGATCTCGATGGCACGTTCAGGAGCGTCGACTTCATCGGCAGCAAGCAACATCATGGACAGAGGTAAACAGATCGAAACTGGTCTCGTTGATTTTGTACCTCACCCGCCCTCCCGTTTGGATGCATATACATATCCGGAGGAGCCCATGGAGATGACATTCGGGAGGTTCCACTTTCGCGTCGGGAAGGAAGGAAGTTATCGTCTCGAAATTCCGACCTTCCCGAGGTTTCCTGTGGAGCATACTGAATCTTTAAGCTCGGCATCATCGATCGAGTCAGGCGACGAAGGAACATCTTCGCCACGCTTCGTCAGCACCAAGGCAAGCGAAAAACTCGCCAAGATCTTCAGCGACATGTCTTTCGAGTCGTCTGCAGACTCCTATATAAGCAGCGATTCCGAAAGCGTCGACAACTTCGACTTCATCGACAAATCTATCACCATTGGAAAGGTCTTCACCAATCTCTATGATGGTGTCACCGAATCCAGCAAGGTGCAGAATTCAAAATATCATCAAATCTACGTCATCGGAGAAGCAAGTCGTGATCAGGATGAAACATCGGAGGCTTTCGACGATCTGGGAAATCCATACGTCGATCCCTCTGACTTAAGGCGAGGATTAGGCAACAAATACGTTGGGCCTACACCACGTATGAGAGTTCAGTTGCCACAAGCAGCATGGGACAGAGCCGCAAGAGCTATGGATGGTTCAGAACCAATGGCGACAACCGCCACGGTCGAGGAATTGTAGGCATACCAATATAGACTCGCTCGAGCTGGAAGGGAATTGGAAAAACAAACAGCTGATCTGAACAGAAGAAAGGAGGCAGCTTCCGCGTCAAGCAGGCGAAGGGTAGACCTCAGTCGACATTCAAGAAATTCGGGAGATAGCCACAGAGAAGCTCGGAACAGGGCAAGGTCAAGGTTGCAAAACATACCTGAAGCAGAAAGAGAAAATCTAGTTCAAAACCTCGACATGTCCTTTATGTCGATAGACACAAGAGGAAACATCATTCCCAAAACACCGGAAGCTGGGTACATGGCGACACAAGCCTTTATCCTCGCATCTAGGCCACCTCCTGGAGATCCAAGGGAAGCATTGTATAACATGGCCATGGCAGGTGTTGGAGCCATGGGAACAGCGTTCGCATCGACGCCTCCCGAAGGATCAGCAAGGCAAAATAGTCCACGACCTGCGGTTGCAGCAGCAGCTCCCGAAAGAACAGGCGAAGCAAGGGACGCAGAAACTCAGGCAAGGGTAGACTGGGCACGACAACATAGAAGGGAACATCGACACTCTCCAGACATAGCCGAAGAGGATATGTGTGGGCTACCATGTTTTACTAGAAGGGTCCGAAGAACTCGGGTGCCTTCAGGGTTTAAGCTACCCGATAATTTCAAGAAATTCGACGGACTGCAGGATCCTGAGGATTGGCTGGTAGATTACCTCGAGACAGTTAAATTAATCGGCGGCACAAGGGCAACGGCAATGCAGAGCATTCAGGTGCACTTGAGTGGACCCGCAAGATCGTGGATAAAGAAGCTGCCTGTAGGTTCCATCGATAGCTGGACAGATTTCGAGGACATATTCATCAAGAATTTCCGGTCTACTTGCAAAAAGCCTGCGACACTCGAGGAGTTGAGATCGTGTCGACAAAAACATGATGAATCAATGAGGAAGTACATCCAAAGGTGGAACATCATCAAAAACTCGGCAGAAAACATATCTGACGAGAGAGCCATAGATGCGTTTGTTGCAGGAGTACGACGAGGAGATTTCGTGGAAGATCTGGGAAGAACTAACCCAAAAACAGTATCAGCATTAATGGAGATAGCAAACAAATGGGCAGATGGCGAAGACGCTGTACACAACAAGCGACACAGGTCACCAGAGGAGGACCGTAGTCAAAATTATCAGGGTAGGCGACGATTCTCTCGATTTTCGAGTTATGATCCACCTGGCCAAATTTTGGCTGGGTTTCGATCAGGCGCTGGAGGAAGCAATAGAGATAACTATCAACGAAGCAACGAGCAGCGAAGTGACAACAGAGATGATTCGCGAAATAACAGGCCAAACAATGGACCCAGGTTTCAGAGGCCCTTTGTGACCCCTGAGGATATGATGAACGGTCCATGCCAAATGCACTTCTTTGTCGACAGCAATGGGGTAAGGCAGTCAGGACATCTACAGAAAGATTGCCGGAATTTTCAAGCAATGATGAGGGTTGCCGCGCAAGCCCATGCTCAGGCAGCAAGTCGAAATCCCCAAGGACCTAGGAGTGAGATACACCTACCACCTCCTCCCGCAATCACGGAAGAAAATCGACACCAGCTCAGAATAGCGGCAGCACCAGCACCACCACCATATGTCGATCCTAACTCCCATGGAGCGGTCTCGATGATTCAGAAAGGCAGACCATCCAATAGAGCTCAGAAAGTAATTTCGCGGCAGGTATTCATGGCAGAGAAGATGCCTCCACCAACAGTCGAGTATCTCAATTGGTCGGGACAAGATATTGGTTTCACAATTGCGGATCACCCGCAGCAAGTTCCTCGACCAGGGCAATCAGCACTTATTTTGCCCGCAGTAATTGCAGGATTCGACGTGTCTCGAGTTTTCATCGACGGAGGAAGCAGTCTAAACCTTATGTATGCAGATACACTAAGGAAGATGAACATATCCTTGGCAAACCTCAAACCAACGGATACACGTTTTCACGGCATCACACTAGAGAAACCAAGTTACCCACTGGGGAGGATCAATCTCGACGTTCAGTTCGGCACCCGAGAGAATTACAGGATTGAAAGGCTGGAGTTTGAAGTCGTGGATTTCCCGTCACAGTACCACGTTCTGTTGGGGCGTCCAGCATACGCTAGGTTTATGGCAGTACCACATTACACATACTTGTTGTGGAGGATGCATGGACCTAAGGGGCCAATCACAATTAAAGGAAGTTTTGCGCTTGCCGATAAATGTGATAAGGACTTTCATCGGCTCTCAGAAACCTTCGGGATGCAAGCAGAATACATGGAGTCAAAACTCACGACAGACTACGACGTACTACCAGATGTGGGGAGGCCTAGCAAGGAGTCAACCTTTAACACAGCAAAGGATTCCAAGGAAGTACAGATTCACCCGACAGACCCGAAGAAAACGACGTCCATTGCAAATAACATGGACCTCGCATAGGAAAGCGCGCTCGTCGAGTTCCTCCGTGAGCACTGGAAAATCTTCACATGGTGTCCAGCTACATGCCAGGAGTACCCAGGGAACTTGCCGAGCACCACCTACACTTGGATCCAATCGCGAAACCAATCAAACAACCTCTACGGCGTTTTTCGGAACCAAACCGCAAGGCTATGCTGTCGGAAATTAATAGACTCAGAGAAGCAGGTTTTATCAAAGAAATACATACAGAGGCCACATGGGTAGCTAACCCAGTATTGGTGCCGAAAAAAAACACGAAAGTCCTTCGCATGTGCGTCGACTTCACGTGTCTCAACAAACATTGTCCAAAGGATCACTTTCCCCTCCCGTGGATCGATCAAATTATCGACTCCACGGCAGGATACGCACGTCTTTCCTTCCTGGATGCTTATTCTGGTTATAACCAGATTAGATTGAAAGAAGATGATGAGGTGAAAACAGCGTTCATCACCCCTTACGGCGTGTTCTGCTACCGAACAATGCCCTTCGGGTTGAAAAACGCGGGAGCAACATATCAGCGGATGATGCAGAAGTGCCTAGCAGCACAGATCGGGAAAAATGTACAAGTATACATCGACGATGTCGTCATAACATCCAAAAAAGGCGACACGCTAATTGAGGATTTTAAGGAAACTTTCGACAACCTCGACAAATTCTGTCTCAAGCTGAACCCGACAAAGTGCTCTTTTGGCGTCCCTGCATGAGAACTTCTCGGGTTCTTAGTTTCAGCAAGAGGGATTGAAGCAAACCCCGAAAAAATACAGGCCATCGTAACGATGAGGAAGCCAACAAATTTAAAAGAAGTACAGCAGTTAACAGGACGAGTCGCAGCTCTAAGCAGATTCGTCGCCAGGTTAGGAGAAAAGGCGCTACCATTTTACGCCTTGATCAAGCAGGGGGACAAGTTCCAGTGGAACGAAGAAGCGGATAGAGCCTTTGAGGACCTCAAGCGCAAAATTTCGACACCCCCAATCTTGGTGGCACCAAAAGAGAAGGAACCCTGTTATTATATATTGGAGCCACACCCCAGGTGGTAAGCACAGTACTTGTCGTGGAAAGAGAGGAAGAATGAAAACTCCATGGAGTACAGAGGCCAGTATACTTCGTCAGCGAAGTTTTATCGCCTTCGAAACAGAGATACCCTCAGTATCAAAAGTTAGCATATGGAGTGTTCACAACAGCAAGGAAATTGCGGCACTATTTTGCGGCACACCCGATCATAGTGGTCAATGAAGCTCCCTTGTCAAACATACTCAACAATCCAGAAGCTACAGGTCGTGTCTCCCTTTGGGGAATAGAACTTTCCCCTCGGGACATCACGTATGAAAAAAGAAAAGCAATCAAGTCGCAGATTTTACCAGACTTCATCGCAGAGTGGATGGAGCTGCAAAACACAGGACCACCAGATTTATCGAGAACTTGGACCATGAACTTCGACGGGTCCAAGAGATTAGAAGGAGCTGGCGCAGGCGTGATACTAATATCACCTGAAGGCGACAAGTTGAAGTACGTTCTGAGGATGACGTTCCCAAACGCATCTAACAATGAGGCAGAATACGAAGCCCTCATACACGGGATGAAGATGGTGAAAGCTTGCGGTGCAACTCGACTAAAAATCTTTGGCGACTCGCAGTTGGTAGCTCAGCAAGTCATGAACCAATGCGACGCAGTCAACGACAGTATGATAGCATACAAGGAAATCTACAACAAGCTCGAGAAGTTGTTCGATGGATGCGAAGTAAATCACATCAGCAGATTGAGCAATGACGAAGCCGACGTTCTCGCAAACATCGGGTCGCAATGCCTCGCAGTTCCGCCAGTAGTATTTTGGGAAGAGATAGCAGAGAGATCTACGAAGTAGACAAAACCAAAAAAGAAGGAGAAAAAACCCTCGGAGGCTACCAAAGAAGTACTAGAGGAAGAAGAAGAGGAAGATCAGGACCTGGTCATGATGATACAAATACCATGGATGCAGACGTACATATCATACATCCTGAAGAAGGAAATACCCGACTATCCAGTTGAAGCAAGGCGAGTTATTAGACGATCAAAAGCTTTTACTGTGTGATGGCGTGTAACACACACGTTCGTTGGGAACCCCAAGAGGAAGGTATGTTGCACACAGTAGCAAGTTTTCCCTCAGAAAGAAACCAAGGTTTATCGAACCAGTAGGAGCCAAGAAGCACGTTGAAGGTTGATGGCGGCGAGATGTAGTGCGGCGCAACACCAGGGATTCCGGCGCCAACGTGGAACCTGCACAACACAACCAAAGTACTTTGCCCCAACGAAACAGTGAGGTTGTCAATCTCACCGGCTTGCTGTAACAAAGGATTAGATGTATAGTGTGGATGGTGATTGTTTGCAGAGAACAGTAGAAACAGTATTGCAGTAGATTGTATTCGATGTAAAAGAATGGACCGGGGTCCACAATTCACTAGAGGTGTCTCTCCCATAAGAAATAGCATATTGGGTAAACAAATTACAGTTGGGCAATTGACAAATAGAGAGGGCATGACAATGCACATACATGACATGATGAGTATTGTGAGATTCAATTGGGCATTACGACAAAGTACATAGACCGCTATCCAGCATGCATCTATGCCTAAAAAGTCCACTTTCAGGTTATCATCCGAACCCCTTCCGGTATTAAGTTGCAAGCAACAGACAATTGCATTAAGTATGGTGCGTAATGTAATCAATAACTATATCCTCGAACATAGCATCAATGTTTTATCCCTAGTGGCAACAGCACATCCACAACCTTAGAACTTTCTGTCACTGTCCCAGATTTAATGGAGGCATGAACCCACTATCGAGCATAAATACTCCCTCTTGGAGTTACTAGCAAAAACTTGGCCAGAGCCTCTACTAACAACGGAGAGCATGCAAGATCATAAACAACACATAGATTGATAATCAACATAACATAGTATTCTCTATTCATCGGATCCCAACAAACACACATGTAGCATTACAGATAGATGATCTTGATCATGATAGGCAGCTCACAAGATCAGACAATGATAGCACAATAGGGAGAAGACAACCATCTAGCTACTGCTATGGACCCATAGTCCAGGGGTGAACTACTCACACATCAATCCGGAGGCGACCATGGCGGTGTAGAGTCCTCCGGGAGATGATTCCCCTCTCCGGCAGGGTGCCGGAGGTGATCTCCAGAATCCCCCGAGATGGGATTGGCGGCGGCGGCGTCTCAGTATGTTTTCTCGTATCGTGGCTCTCGGTACTGGGGGTTTCGCGACGAAGGCTATTTGTAGGCGGAAGGGTAGGTCAGGGGGCCGCCCGAGGGGCCACACCACAGGCCGGCGCGGCCAGGGCCTGGGCCGCGCCGCCCTGTTGTGTGGCCACCTCGTGGCCCCACTTCGTCGACTCTTCGGTCTTCTGGAAGCTTCGTCCAAAAATAGGACCCTGGGCGTTGATTTCGTCCAATTCCGAGAATATTTCCTTACTAGGATTTCTGAAACCAAAAACAGCAGAAAACAGCAACTGGCTCTTCGTCATCTCGTTAATAGGTTAGTGCCGGAAAATGCATAATAATGACATATAATGTGTATAAAACATGTGAGTATCATCATAAAAGTAGCATGGAACATAAGAAATTATAGATACGTTTGAGACGTATCAAGCATCCCCAAGCTTAGTTCCTACTCGTCCCGAGTAGGTAAACAATACCAAAGATAATTTCTTAAGTGACAATGCTACCAACATAATCTTGATCATACTAGTGTAAGCACATGTAATGAATGCAGCGATCAAAACAATGGTAATGACATGAGTAAACAACTGAATCATAAAACAAAGACTTTTCATGAATAGTACTTAAAGACAAGCATCAATAAGTCTTGCATAAGAGTTAACTCATAAAGCAATAATTCAAAGTAGAAAGCATTGAAACAACACAAAGGAAGATAAAGTTTCAGCGGTTGCTTTCAACTTGTAACATGTATATCTCATGGATATTTGTCAATGTAAAGTAATATAACAAGTGCAATATGCAAGTATGTAGGAATCAATGCACAGTTCACACAAGTGTTTGTTTCTTGAGGTAGAGAGAAATAGGTGAACTGACTCAACATAAAAGTAAAAGAATGGTCTTTCAAAGAGTAAAGCATCGATTGCTATATTTGTGCTAGAGCTTTTATTTTGAAAACAAGAAACAATTTTGTCAACGGTAGTAATAAAGCATATGAGTTATGTAAATTCTATCCTACAAGTTGCAAGTCTCATGCATAGTATACTAATAGTGCCCGCACCTTGTCCTAATTAGCTTGGATTTACATGGATTATCATAGCATAGCACATGTTTCAACCAAGTGTCACAATGGGGTACCTCTATGCCGCATGTACAAAGGTCTAAGGAGAAAGCTCGCATTGGATTTCTCGCTTTTGATTATTCTCAACTTAGACATCCATACCGGGACAACATAGACAACAGATAATGGACTCCTCTTTTAATGCATAAGCATTCAACAACAGATAATATTCTCATAAGAGATTGAGGTTTGTTGTCCAGACTGAAACTTCCACCATGGATCATGGCTTTAGTTAGCGGCCCAATGTTCTTCTCTAACAATATGCATACTCAAACCATTTGATCATGATAAATCGCTCTTACTTCAGACAAGACGAACATGCATAGCAACTCACATGATATTCAACAAAGAAATAGTTGATGGCGTCCCCAGGAACATGGTTATCGCACAACAAGCAACTTAATAAGAGATAAAGTGCATAAGTACATATTCGACACTACAATAGTTTTTTAAGCTATTTGTCCCATGAGCTATATATTGCAAAGGTAAAGAATGGAAATTTTAAAGGTAGCACTCAAGCAATTTACTTTGGAATGGCGGAGAAATACCATGTGGTAGGTAGGTATGGTGGACACAAATGGCATAGTGGTTGGCTCAAGGATTTTGGATGCATGAGAAGTATTCCCTCTCGATACAAGGTTTAGGCTAGCAAGGTTATTTGAAACAAACACAAGGATGAAGCGGTACAGAAAAACTCACATAAAAGACATATTTTAAACATTATAAGACTCTATACCGTCTTCCTTGTTGTTCAAACTCAATACTAGAAATTATCTAGACCTTAGAGAAACCAAACATGCAAATCAGATTTTAGCATGCTCTATGTATTTCTTCATTAATGGGTGCAAAGTATATGATGCAAGAGCTTAAACATGAGCACAACAATTGCCAAGTATCACATTATCCAAGATGTTATACCAATTACCACATATATCATTTTCCAATTCCAACCATATAACAATTTAACGAAGAAGAAACTTTCGCCATGAATACTATGAGTAAAGCCTAAGGACATATTTGTCCATATGCAACAGCGGAGCGTGTCTCTCTCCCATACAATGAATGCTAGGATCCATTTTATTCAAACAAAACAAAAACAAAAACAAACAGACGCTCCAAGCAAAGTACATAAGATGTGATGGAATAAAAATATAGTTTCAGGGGAGGAACCTGATAATGTTGTCGATGAAGAAGGGGATGCCTTGGGCATCCCCAAGCTTAGACGCTTGAGTCTTCTTGATATATGCAGGGGTGAACCACCGGGGCATCCCCAAGCTTAGAGCTTTCACTCTCCTTGATCATAGTGTATATCATCCTCCTCTCTTGATCCTTGAAAACTTCCTCCACACCAAACTCAAAGCAACTCATTAGAGGGTTAGTGCACAATTAAAATTCACATATTCAGAAGTGACACAATCATTCTTTATACTTCTGGACATTGCACAAAGCTACTGAAAGTTAATGGAATCGAAAAATCCATCTAACATATCAAAACAGGCAATGCAAAATAAAAGGCAGAATCTGTCAAAACAGAACTGTTCGTAAAGACGAATTTCTAACAGGCACCAGACTTGCTCAGATGAAAAAACTTAAAACTAATGAAAGTTTCGTACATATCTGAGGATCACTCACGTAAATTGGCATAATTTTCTGAGTTACCTACAGAGAATTAGACCCAGATTCGTGACAGCAAAGAAAACTGTTTCTGCGCAGTAATCCAAATCTAGTATCATACTTCTATTAGAGACTTTACTTGGCACAACAATGCAATAAAACTAAGATAAGGAGAGGTTGCTACAGTAGTAAACAACTTCCAAGACTCAAATATAAAATAAAATACTGTAGTAAAAACATGGGTTGTCTCCCATAAGCGCTTTTCTTTAACGCCTTTCAGCTAGGCGCAGAAAGTGTATATCAAGTATTATCAAGAGATGAAGCATCAACATCATAATTTGATTCTAATAATAGAATCAAAAGGTAACTTCATTCTCTTTCTAGGGAAGTGTTCCATACCTTTCTTGAGAGGAAATTGATATTTAATATTACCTTCCTTCATATCAATGGTAGCACCAACAGTTCGAAGAAAAGGTCTTCCCAATATAATAGGACAAGATGCATTGCATTCAATATCCAAGACAACAAAATCAACGGGGACAAGGTTATTGTTAACCGTAATGCGAACATTATCAACTCTCCCCAAGGTTTCTTTATAGCATTATCAACAAGATTAACATCCAAATAACAATTTTTCAATGGTGGCAAGTCAAGCATATCATAAATTTTCTTACGCATAACAGAAATACTTGCACCAAGATCACATAAAGCATTACAACCAAAGTCATTGACCTTCATCTTAATGATGGGCTCCCAGCCATCCTCTAGCTTCCTAGGAATAGAAGTTTCGCGTTCTAGTTTCTCTTCTCTAGCTTTTATGAGAGCATTTGTAATATGTTTTGTGAAAGCCAAATTTATAGAACTAGCATTAGGACTCTTAGCAAGTTTTTGTAAGAACTTTATAACTTCAGAGATATGAAAATCATCAAAATCCAAACCATTATGATCTAAAGCAATGGGATCATTGTCCCCAATGTTGGAAAAAATTTCAGCAGTTTTATCACAGGCAGTTTCAGCAGTTTTAGCAGTTTCAGGCAGTTTTGCTCGCTTTGCATTAGGAGTAGAAACATTGCCAACACCAATTATTTTATCATTGATAGTAGGAGGTGCAGCAACATGTGTAGCATTAGCATTTCTAGTGGTGGTAATAGTCCAAACTTTAGCTACATTATTCTCTTTAGCTAGTTTTTCATTTTCTTCTCTTTCCCACCTAGCATGCAATTCAGCCATTAATCTTATATTCTCATTAATTCTAACTTGGATGGCATTTGCTGTAGTAACAATTTTATTTTCATTATCCCTATTAGGCATAACTTTCAATTTCAAAAGATCAACATCAGCAGCAAGACTATCAACTTTAGAAGCAAGTATATCAATTTTCCCAAGCTTTTCTTCAACAGATTTGTTAAAAGCAGTTTGTGTACTAATAAATTCTTTAAGCATGACTTCAGGACCAGAGGGTGTATTCCTATTATTGTTATAAGAATTTCCATAAGAATTACCATAACCATTACCATTATTATAAGGATATGGCCTAAAGTTGTTACTAGAATTGTTCCGATAAGCATTGTTGTTGAAATTATTATTTTTAATATAGTTTACATCAACATGTTCTTCTTGTGCAACCAATGAAGCTAAAGGAACATTATTAGGATCAATATTTGTCCTATCATTCACAAGCATAGACATAATAGCATCAATCTTATCATTCAAGGAAGAGGTTTCTTCGACAGAATTTACCTTCTTACCTTGTGGAGCTCTTTCCGTGTGCCATTCAGAGTAATTAATCATCATATTATCAAGAAGCTTTGTTGCTTCACCAAGAGTGATGGACATAAAGGTACCTCCAGCAGCTGAATCCAATAGGTTCCGTGAAGAAAAATTCAGTCCTGCATAAAAGGTTTGGATGATCATCCAAGTAGTCAGTCCATGGGTTGGGCAATTTTTAACCAAAGATTTCATTCTTTCCCATGCTTGTGCAACATGCTCAGTATCTAATTGTTTAAAATTCATTATGCTACTCCTCAAAGATATAATTTTAGCAGGGGGATAATATCTACCAATAAAAGCATCCTTGCATTTATTCCATGAATCAATACTATTCTTAGGCAGAGATAGCAACCAGTCTTTAGCTCTTCCTCTTAATGAGAAAGGGAACAATTTTAATTTTATTATGTCACCATCTACATCTTTATACTTTTGCATTTCACAAAGTTCAACAAAATTATTGAGATGGGCAGCAGCATCATCAGAACTAACACCAGAAAATTGCTCTCGCATAACAAGATTCAGTAAAGCAGGTTTAATTTCAAAGAATTCCGCTGTAGTAGCGGGTGGAGCAATAGGTGTGCATAAGAAATCATTACTATTTGTAGTTGTGAAGTCACACAACTTAGTATTCTCAGCAGTATTCATTTTAGCAACAGTAAATAAAGTAAACTAGATAAAGTAAATGCAAGTAACTAATTTTTTTGTGTTTTTGATATAGCAAACAAGATAGTAAATAAAGTAAAACTAGCAACTATTTTTTTTGTGTTTTGTTTTAGTGCAGCAAACAAAGTAGTAAATAAAATAAAGCAAGACAAAAACAAAGTAAAGAGATTGGATTGTGAAGACTCCCCTTGCAGCGTGTCTTGATCTCCCCGGCAACGGCGCCAGAAAAAGAGCTGCTGGCGCAAAGTTGACGTGGGAGTTAGAAATCTTTGAGGAGTAACTTTCTTCGTTCCCCGGCAAAGGCGCCAGAAAAAGAGCTTGATGGCGTGTAACACACACGTTCGTTGGGAACCCCAAGAGGAAGGTATGTTGCACACAGTAGCAAGTTTTCCCTCAGAAAGAAACCAAGGTTTATCGAACCAGTAGGAGCCAAGAAGCACGTTGAAGGTTGATGGCGGCGAGATGTAGTGCGGCGCAACACCAGGGATTCCGGCGCCAACGTGGAACCTGCACAACACAACCAAAGTACTTTGCCCCAACGAAACAGTGAGGTTGTCAATCTCACCGGCTTGCTGTAACAAAGGATTAGATGTATAGTGTGGATGGTGATTGTTTGCAGAGAACAGTAGAAACAGTATTGCAGTAGATTGTATTCGATGTAAAAGAATGGACCGGGGTCCACAATTCACTAGAGGTGTCTCTCCCATAAGAAATAGCATATTGGGTAAACAAATTACAGTTGGGCAATTGACAAATAGAGAGGGCATGACAATGCACATACATGACATGATGAGTATTGTGAGATTCAATTGGGCATTACGACAAAGTACATAGACCGCTATCCAGCATGCATCTATGCCTAAAAAGTCCACTTTCAGGTTATCATCCGAACCCCTTCCGGTATTAAGTTGCAAGCAACAGACAATTGCATTAAGTATGGTGCGTAATGTAACCAATAACTATATCCTCGAACATAGCATCAATGTTTTATCCCTAGTGGCAACAGCACATCCACAACCTTAGAACTTTCTGTCACTGTCCCAGATTTAATGGAGGCATGAACCCACTATCGAGCATAAATACTCCCTCTTGGAGTTACTAGCAAAAACTTGGCCAGAGCCTCTACTAACAACGGAGAGCATGCAAGATCATAAACAACACATAGATTGATAATCAACATAACATAGTATTCTCTATTCATCGGATCCCAACAAACACACATGTAGCATTACAGATAGATGATCTTGATCATGATAGGCAGCTCACAAGATCAGACAATGATAGCACAATGGGGAGAAGACAACCATCTAGCTACTGCTATGGACCCTTAGTACAGGGGTGAACTACTCACACATCAATCCGGAGGCGACCATGGCGGTGTAGAGTCCTCCGGGAGATGATTCCCCTCTCCGGCAGGGTGCCAGAGGTGATCTCCAGAATCCCCCGAGATGGGATTGGCGGCGGCGGCGTCTCAGTATGTTTTCTCGTATCGTGGCTCTCGGTACTGGGGGTTTCGCGACGAAGGCTATTTGTAGGCGGAAGGGTAGGTCAGGGGGCCGCCCGAGGGGCCCACACCACAGGCCGGCGCGGCCAGGGCCTGGGCCGCGCCGCCCTGTTGTGTGGCCACCTCGTGGCCCCACTTCGTCGACTCTTCGGTCTTCTGGAAGCTTCGTCCAAAAATAGGACCCTGGGCGTTGATTTCGTCCAATTCCGAGAATATTTCCTTACTAGGATTTCTGAAACCAAAAACAGCAGAAAACAGCAACTGGCTCTTCGGCATCTCGTTAATAGGTTAGTGCCGGAAAATGCATAATAATGACATATAATGTGTATAAAACATGTGAGTATCATCATAAAAGTAGCATGGAACATAAGAAATTATAGATACGTTTGAGACGTATCACTGTGGTCAAAGGAGAGCTATATAAACGAAGTATTTCGGGAGTACTACAAAGGTGCGTCACACCCGAAGAAGGAAGGGTGATCCTGAAAGATGTACATGAAGGAATTTGCGGTCACCACGCAAGCAGCCAAGCTATTGCTGCCAAAGTCTTTCGAGCTGGATTTTATTGGTTGACAGCAATAGAAGATGCAAAAGAGATAGTACGGACCTGTGATGCGTGCCAGAGGTTTGCCGCAAAACCTCACTCCCCGGCAGCAGAGCTGATGCCAATACCCTTGTCTTGGCCCTTTGCTCAATGGGGCCTCGATATGGTGGGAAAGCTACATAAATCCTGGCCATGAGGGAAGGAGTATATGTTGGTAGCTGTCGACAAATTCACAAAGTGGATAGAAGCGAAGCCGATAAATTCACCGGATGGAGCATCCGCCGTTAAATTCATAAAAAGTATCGTCTTAAGATTTGGGGTGCCGCATAGCATCGTCACAGACAATGGCAGTAACTTCACATCCCATGAATTCAAGGATTACTGCGAGGAAGTAGGTATCAAGCTACACTTTGCGTCAGTTGCGCACCCGCAAACCAATGGGCAAGTCGAAAAAGCCAATGGCATCATATGCAACGGCATCAAGAAACGCTTGTTAGCACCATTGGAGAAAGCTCGACACACCTGGCCAGAGGAGTTGCCCAGTGTGTTGTGGAGCATACGAACAACACCAAACACAGCGACACAAGAAACTCCATTCTTCTTGGTCCATGGAGCGGAAGCAGTACTGCCAATTGAGATTGAGCATGATTCTCCACGAGTCGTGGAATATGATGAAGAGGTGTCGAGAAAAGCACTAGAAGATGACGTCGATGCACTCGACGAGGCTCGAGATGAAGTACTCTCTCGAGTAACCAAATATCAACAGGACCTGAAGAATTACCACAGTCGACGTTTACGGCCAAGATCCTTTCAGGTGGGAGATCTAGTCCTTCGGCTCACGCAAAAAAGTCATGAGAAGCTCGAGTCACCATGGCTTGGACCTTACATCGTCACAGAAGTAATCAGAGGAGGAGCATACAGGATAAAGGACAAGAAGACAGGGGTGGAGGAGCAAAACCCCTGGAACGTGGCGCAACTCAGGCGGTTCTACGCCTAGAGTCGAAATACAGTCCTTGTAAAAACACAATGTACTGAAACGTCCGCGAGCTTCCAGACGCACTCTTTTCCTTTTTCGGGGCACCGAGTGGGGCCGGGAAAGGTTTTTAATGAGGTGGGCTCGCGGTGCTGCAATATAGTAAAGATAGTGACAGTATAACTCTTTTTCATCGACACGCTCAAAGGCTCAGGCCCGACGATTCTCAATATAGTTCTTCAAAAAAAGATAGTCTCGCCTTGGTATTAAATACCTCGCGAGTCAATCAAAATACAAAATAGTACTCGACAAGAAAGCTCGGGGGCTGATACTCGCCAAAACTACATATTGAATAAATGCCTTGGTTCAAAACCTCGCAATACACAAATACAGAAAATAGGCCACGAAAACACTTGGGGGCTAGACAAATATAGACATATGATGATTGCTTCACAATTCAGTCACAAGGGTGGCTTACAAAGAAGAGTGGTCTACCAAAGAAAAATTAGTCACGATTCAATTTGTTATCAATGGTAATTCTGCCCTCTTCGGGAGCAGCACCAAGAAAATCAGCATAATGACCATCTGCAAAAAAGTCGGCATCCATCCGAAGAAGATCTTCAATCATTTCTTCGGCTACAGGCGAAACCTTCGTGTTAATTCTGTCGACACCAACTCTTCGACGCCTTACCTTCTCATGAACTTTTGCAACAACTTGGGTCAGGTCAAGCTTCGAGTGGTAGATCTGAAGCATGATAAGGGCAAACCTGGCGCCAGCTACTAGTTGAGCTTTTACAAAACCATGGATCTTATGGGGGTCCTTAAATCTTCCCATTAGCTCAGGAAGAGTTTGTGGCTGAACGTTCCGAGGAAACATGGAGTTATAAACCATAGACAGGGTCCTGGTACAAAAATCAAGGAAGTCGCGAGTTTGGGAGGTGCGATCTTGAAATCTGACAATCTGTCGGGTCCTCTCCGGGGTAGCCCAGAACAGAGAACCATGGTCAAGGGCAAGGTTAACAAGGAGGCTCGTCCTAGTATTTACCCTTTCTTCTTCGGCAGCAGCATCAATAAAGGAACCTATCAAGCAACGGTGCAGAAATTTTTTAAGAGACATAGCATGAAGGCGGAAGGTATCGTGGTCTTATAAAGAAAGATGCGACAAGCATACCCGACATATCCGCGCTGGCTTCATTCATTAACTCGAGCATAAAATTCTCTCGAGCAGTCGCCTTTTCAGCCTCAGAAACGGCGATTTCCTTAGTAGCCATGACCTCTTGAGCTTGCTGAAGCGCAATTTTTTCGGCCTCAGATGCTTTGCGAGACTGTTCCATCATCACAAGTGTTTGCTTCTTCAAATACTGAAGTTGCTGTCGAAGTTCTTCCATTTCTTGCGGCAAGGAACCTTCAGCAGGTTCAGTATTAGCAAAAACTTTTCTTGAGCGAGAAGGAGAAGGCAAAACATCGGAAGGAGCAGAAGACGGAGTATAGTTATCAAACACCAACTGAAATTTAACAAAAAAATCGACATCAATCAACAAGCAAGATAGAGTTTTCATTGATCTTCCAGAATATTTACAAAGCATTACAGTGGAGCTAGTGGGATAAGTGTCGCCAAATAGCTACTTTGGCGACATCATCAAAAGCAAAAGAAAGAAAAAGAGGAGGCGTTCAACTAGACCTCCGGCTTTGATGAGCTAGGAGTTGAAGCTGGCTTGATCCCGAGATAGCCCAGGATTTTCTTCGCGTTGGGCTTGGCAGCCTTGATCAACGAACGCCATTTCATTTGTTCTATCTGCTCGGTGGCGCCAACTTTCATCCAGTCAACAGTTTGTTGGCTGTCCGCAACCAAGGCAACAGTGCTTTCGACAGCAACCTTCGTGTTCTCCTGGCGCATCTTCAGTCCAAGATCTTCTGGCGAATCGAAGTCCTTGGCAAGAGCAAGGAAAGTTTTGGGCTCCTCTTTCCTTGGGAAGAAGTAGGGGAACAGCTTTGATAAACCCGCGTCAGCATGTTCTATGCCTTCGCGAACTTCAGTTCCATGAAACTCCAGGAAAGAGAGTGCGTCCAGAAGAGGATCATCGTCGGGATCTTCAAGCTCAAATTCTTGGTTTGTTTTGGCTGCCGAAGAAAATATGTGTTGGTCGACAGCAAGAAAGGAAAATTAACCCTAAAAAAAGGAAAAGATAGAAGGGGACGACAAAATTACCGACAAAGCGCCGATTCTGCGCATTCAAGCGTTTGGTGATCGCCTTTTCACGAGCAATCTGGGCGGCCTTGTGTTCGTTCAAAGCAGCTTCGGCGACATCAAGCCTTTTCTGCAGATCTTCGACACCAGCAGCCTTTGCCGTGGCCTTTTCAGCTTCTGCTTTAGCTTGGCTAGCATCAAGTTCAGCCTTCTTGCGAGCCGTTTCACTCTGCTCCAGTTTCTGAGCAAGAGTGTCGACAAGCTTGTTGGCTTCTGCAAGTTTTTCTGCCACAATAGTCAAGAGTCGTCAAAATTACAACAAAGCAGGAGCAAGAAGTCATAAAGCAGGGTCAAGTTAAGAGGCATGAACCCACTATCGAGCATAAGTACTCCCTCTTGGAGCTACAAGCAATGACTTGGCCAGAGCCTCTACTAGCAACGGAGAGCATGCAAGATCATAAACAACACATAGATAGATTGATAATCAACATAGCATAGTATTCATTATTCATCGGATCCCAACAAACGCACATGTAGCTTTACAGATAGATGATCTTGATCATGTTAGGCAGCTCACAAGATCAGACAATGATAGCACAATGGGGAGAAGACGGCCATCTAGCTACTGCTATGGACCCATAGTCCAGGGGTGAACTACTCACTCATCAATCCGGAGGCGACCATGGCGATGAAGAGTCCTCCGGGAGATGATTCCCCTCTCCGGCAGGGTGCCGGAGGCGATCTCCTGAATCCCCCGAGATGGGATTGGCGGCGGCGGCATCTCTGGAAGGTTTTACGTATCGTGGCTCTCGGTACTGGAACTATCTTCGACGAAGGCTTAAGTAGGCGAAGAGGTAGGTCAAGGGGCATCATGAGGGACCCACACGACAGGGCCGCGCAACCAGCACCTGGGCCGCGCCGCCCTGTTGTCTGGCCACCTCGTGGCCCCACTTCGTTTCCTCTCCGGTGTTCTGGAAGCTTCGTGGAAAAATAGGACCCTGGGCGTTGATTTCGTCCAATTCTGAGAATATTTCCTTACTAGGATTTCTGAAACCAAAAACAGCAGAAAACAAAGAATCGGCTCTTCGGCATCTCGTTAATAGGTTAGTGCCGGAAAATGCATAATAATGACATATAATGTGTATAAAACATGTGAGTATCATCATAAAAGTAGCATGGAACATAAGAAATTATAGATACATTTGAGACGTATCAAGCATCCCCAAGCTTAGTTCCTACTCGTCCCGAGTAGGTAAACGATAACAAAGATAATTTCTTAAGTGACAATGCTACCAACATAATCTTGATCAATACTATTGTAAGCACATGTAATGAATGCAGCGATTTGAAACAATGGTAAATGTAATGAGTAAACAATTGAATCATATAGCAAAGACTTTTCATGAATAGTACTTTCAAGACAAGCATCAATAAGTCTTGCATAAGAGTTAACTCATTAAGCAATAGTTTCATAGTAAAGGCATTGAAGCAACACAAAGGAAGATTAAGTTTCAGCGGTTGCTTTCAACTTATAACATGTATATCTCATGGATATTGTCAACATAAAGTAATATAACAAGTGCAATATGCAAGTATGTAGGAATCAATGCACGGTTAACACAAGTGTTTGCTTCTTGAGATAGAAGGAAATGGGTAAACTGACTCAACAATAAAAGTAGAAGAAAGGCCCTTCGCAGAGGGAAGCATTGATTGCTATATTTGTGCTAGAGCTTTTATTTTGAAAACAAGAAACAATTTTGTCAACGGTAGTAATAAAGCATATCAGTTATGTAAATTATATCCTACAAGTTGCAAGCCTCATGCATAGTATACCAATAGTGCCCGCACCTTGTCCTAATTAGCTTGGATTTACATGGATTATCATAGCATAGCATATGTTTTAACCAAGTGTCACAATGGGGTACCCCTATGCCGCCTGTACAAAGGTCTAAGGAGAAAGCTCGCATTGGATTTCTCGCATTTGATTATTCTCAACTTAGACATCCATACCGGGACAACATAGACAACAGATAGTGGACTCCTCTTTAAGACATAAGCATTCAACAACAAATAATATTCTCATAAGAGATTGAGGTTTATTGTCCAAACTGAAACTTCCACCATGGATCATGGCTTTAGTTAGCGGCCCAATGTTCTTCTCTAACAATATGTATACTCAAACCATTTGATCATGATAAATCACCCTTACTTCAGACAAGACGAACATGCATAGCAACTCACATGATATTCAACAAAGAAATAGTTGATGGCATCCCCAGGAACATGGTTATCGCACAACAAGCAACTTATAAGAGATAAGACGCATAAGTACATATTCAATACCACAATAGTTTTTAGGCTATTTGTCCCATGAGCTATATATTGCAAAGATAAAGAATAGAAATTTTAAAGGTAGCACTCAAGCAATTTACTTTGGAATGGCAGAGAAATACCATGTAGTAGGTAGGTATGGTGGACACAAGTGGCATAGTATTTGGCTCAAGGATTTTGGATGCATGAGAAGTATTCCCTCTCGATACAAGGTTTAGGCTAGCAAGGTTGTTTGAAGCCAACTCAAGTATGAACCGGTACAGCAAAACTCACATAAAAGACATATTGTAAGCATTATAAGACTCTATACCGTCTTCCTTGTTGTTCAAACCCTCACCAGAAAATATCTAGACTTAGAGAGACCAAACATGCAAACCAAATTTTAGCAAGCTCTATGTATTTCTTCATTAATAGGTGCAAAGTATATGATGCAAGAGCTTAAACATGAGCACAACAATTGCCAAGTATCACATTATTCAAGATATTCTACCAATTACCACATATAGCATTTTCCGTTTCCAACCATATAACAATTTAACGAAGCAGTTCAACCTTCGCCATGAATATTATGAGTAAAGCTAAGGACATATTTGTCCATATGCAACAGCGGAGCGTGTCTCTCTCCCACACAAGGAATGCTAGGATCCAACTTTATTCAAACAAAACAAAAAAAACATACTGACGCTCCAAGTAAAGCACATAAGATGTGATGGAATAAAAATATAGTTTCACTAGAGGAACCTGATAATGTTGTCGATGAAGAAGGGGATGCCTTGGGCATCCCCAAGCTTAGACGCTTGAGTCTTCTTGAAATATGCAGGGATGAACCACCGGGGCATCCCCAAGCTTAGAGCTTTCACTCTCCTTGATCATATGGTATCATCCTCCTCTCTTGACCCTTGAAAACTTCCTCCACACCAAACTTAAAACAAACTCATTAGAGGGTTAGTGCATAATCAAAAATTTCACATGTTCAGAGGTGACACAATCATTCTTAACACTTCTGGACATTGCACAATGCTACTGAAAGTTAATGGAACAAAGAAATCCATCTAACATAGCAAAACAGGCAATGTGAAATAAAAGGCAGAATCTGTCAAAACAGAACAGTCCGTAAAGACGAATTTTTTAGAGGCACCAGACTTGCTCAAATGAGAAAACTCAAAACTAATGAAAGTTGCGTACATATCTGAGGATCACGCACGTAAATTGGCATAATTTTATGAGTTTCCTACAGAGAATTTTACCCAGATCCGTGACAGCAAGAAAATCTGTTTCTGCGCAGTAATCCAAATCTAGTATCATCCTTCGATTAGAGACTTTACTTGGCACAACAATGCAATAAAACTAAGATAAGGAGAGGTTGCTACAGTAGTAACAACTTCCAAGACTCAAATATAAAACAAAAATACTATAGTAAAATAATGGGTTGTCTCCCATAAGCGCTTTTCTTTAACGCCTTTCAGCTAGGCGCAGAAAGTGTGTATCAAGTATTATCAAGAGATGAAGCATTGGATGCTCCATTATCTATAGTGGTATTAAGAGCTTTGTCAATTTTAGGCCTATAATAATGTTTTGGTTTAGGCACCTTAGAGACATACATGAACTTTTGCTCCTTACCCATATAAGCTTTCTCCTTATATTTAAGAGAAGAAAAAGTTGAACCCAAAATTCCCATAGCTTCTTCAAGTTCACTAATCCTATGAGTTTGATTATCATGAGTAGCACAAGTTTCTAAGACGGAAATTCTCTCATTAATTTCTCCTAGAGATTTATCAAGCTTATCAGTGCTATTAAGTAATATTCCCAATTTAGCCTCAATACTTGGAAGATTTTGCTCTATGGTCTCCATCTTTTTCATAATATCTTCAAGAGAAATTTCAGTTTTAACTTCATTAACAGGTGGTATTCCAAATAGACTTTCAATAATGCAGCTAGCTTCTAAAGCAGGAGTGCCTAGGAAATTACCTCCCGCGAGGCAATCAAGAACATACCTATTCCAACTAGAGATAACAACATAAAAATTCCTGAGTAGGATAATAGTGGAGTGTTTCTTAGTGCACCTATTATGAGCATCACTAATTCTATACCAAGCATCTTTTAAACATTCTCCCCCTTGTTGTTTAAGCGAACGAACTTCAACTTCAGGATTACTCATTTTAGCAATAGTAAATAAAGTAAACTAGATAAAGTAAATGCAAGTAACTAATTTTTTTGTGTTTTTAATATAGCAAACAAGATAGTAAATAAAGTAAAACTAGCAACTAATTTTTTCGTGTTTTGTTTTAGTGCAGCAAACAAAGTAGTAAATAAAAGTAAAGCAAGACAAAAACAAAGTAAAGAGATTGGAGGTGGAGACTCCCCTTGCAGCGTGTCTTGATCTCCCCGGCAACGGCGCCAGAAAATGTATTGCTTGATAGCGTGTAAACACACGTCCGTTGGGAACCCCAAGAGGAAGGTGTGATGCGTATAGAAGCAAGTTTTCCCTCAGTAAGAAACCAAGGTTATCGAACCAGTAGGAGCCAAGAAGCACGTTGAAGGTTGATGGCGGCGGAGTGTAGTGCGGCGCAACACCAGGGATTCCAGCGCCAACGTTGAACCTGCACAACACAACCAAATTACTTTGCCCCAACGTGACAGTGAGGTTGTCAATCTCACCGGCTTGTTGTAACAAAGGATTAGATGTATAGTGTGGAAGATGATGTTTGCAAAGAACAGTAAAACAAGTATTGCAGTAGATTGTATTCGATGTAAAAGAATGGACCGGGGTCCACAGTTCACTAGAGGTGTCTCTCCCATAAGAAATAGCATATTGGGTAAACAAATTACAGTTGGGCAATTGACAAATAAAGAGAGCATAACATTGCACATACATGTTATGATGAGTAGTGTGAGATTTAATTGGGCATTACGACAAAGTACATAGACCGCTATCCAGCATGCATCTATGCCTAAAATGTCCACCTTCAGGTTATCATCCGAACCCCTTCCAGTATTAAGTTGCAAACAACAGACAATTGCATTAAGTATGGTGCGTAATGTAATCAACAAATACATCCTTAGATATAGAATTGATGTTTTATCCCTAGTGGCAACAGCATATCCACAACCTTAGAGGTTGCTGTCACTCCCCCAGATTTAATGGAGGCATGAACCCACTATCGAGCATAACTACTCCCTCTTGGAGTTACAAGCAATGACTTGGCCAGAGCCTCTACTAGCAACGGAGAGCATGCAAGATCATAAACAACACATATATAGATTGATAATCAACATAGCATAGTATTCAATATTCATCGGATCCCAACAAACGCACATGTAGCTTTACAGATAGATGATCTTGATCATGTTAGGCAGCTCACAAGATCAGACAATGATAGCACAATGGGGAGAAGACGACCATCTAGCTACTGCTATGGACCCATATTCCAGGGGTGAACTACTCACTCATCAATCCGGAGGCGACCATGGCGATGAAGAGTCCTCCGGGAGATGATTCCCCTCTCCGGCAGGGTGCCGGATGCGATCTCCTGAATCCCCCGAGATGGGATTGGCGGCGGCGTCTCTGGAAGGTTTTCCGTATCATGGCTCTCGGTAGTGGAACTATGTTCGACGAAGGCTTAAGTAGGCGAAGAGGTAGGTCAAGGGGCGTCACGAGGGACCCACACGACAGGGCCGCGCGGCCAGCACCTGGGCCGCGCCGCCCTGTTGTCTGGCCACCTCGTGGCCCCACTTCGTTTCCTCTCCGGTGTTCTGGAAGCTTCGTGGAAAAATAGGACCCTGGGCGTTGATTTCGTCCAATTCCGAGAATATTTCCTTACTAGGATTTCTGAAACCAAAAACAGCAGAAAACAGCAACTGGCTCTTCGTCATCTCGTTAATAGGTTAGTGCCGGAAAATGCATAATAATCTATACCTAATAATAAAGGGAGAAGCGTTTCCGTGGTTTGGTCCGTCAAGATGGTTTCGTCCGTCGTGGGCTATTTTCTTCGTCCGTTCGTTGGTTCTTCTACGTACATCAACCGGAATTCGTATGCCAAACTCAGACCTCCAAGTAGTAATCGACATGGAGTCTACGTGTCATGGGCTTCCAAACTGTGGCCTGGTCCGTCTCTTTCCCGATGGTATCCTAATTCTACACGTACACGCACACCCTTTACTCGTGTCTCCTTCAATCAAAATCCAATCCAAACTTGGAAACTAGAAACATAACAGTTTCCAAAAAGGAAAAGAACTTGGAATGTACATGATACGTTCTCCGAGCAAGAGACGACGAGTCCCGCCCAGGCGCCTACAAAGAACCATCCAACCTGACATCATCTTGAGCCGCGCCACCGCGGAATGGAGACGACCACCGGGTGTTCCAATCCGGTGAAAAGCGCCTTCGCATAGCGCAGCCGTTGCCGACCAGCGCAACTCTGACTCCACTCGGTCCGCGAAGATCGGATCACGAATATGGCGTAGAGGGTGCGAGAGAAGTAGCGAAACATGATCAAGGAGCAGTACCGCTGGGTCATCCAAAAACGTCCCCCTGCTCCTCACTAGCGTTGACAGTCGGCGAGTAGAAGATGTTGGCCTTTGAGAGCGGGCTCGGAGCCGAGCTCATCCGCACCATCGACAAGGCCGAGAAAAAGAATTTGGTTAGGCAAGCATGCTTGGGGCCAATCGAGCTGCTCCGCTACATCGACAAGGTCGGGTGACGCTGACATCGATCCAGATGGCTGGGTGCGTGACGTCCTTGGCGTCGCATAGACGAGCTAGGCGCTATGCCTAACCCGCAGCTTTGGTGATCCCCATGCTATCTTACATCGCCGGCACGCCTCAATCGTCAACTAGGCAGTTGCGGCCGTGGAAGCGTACGCGCGCTCCATCTAAGAGCTCTGTTGTTGATCGATCCGGGCGCCAAGTTATGTGGTTGCTGAGAATCTGAGATTCGTTTCTCCGGTTTGGTGTCTGCCTGTCTAGGTAACAAAAGAAAGTGCAAATGATTTCTTTGAAAACATGGTGTTCTGGGCGTTCGATGATGCAGGTCCGGCAACTCATGTCCCTCCCACTACGTTGGTGGTCGGCGACATACGTACGTGAGGCTGTTACAGGTATCTATGATCAGTGATCTGATTGCGGCTGATCCTGCCAATGACCAGTAGTTCGCCACGGTAGTCGCATCTTGCACCTGAAAGAAATTGGCAATAGTATATCCACATTGCATGGTGGAGCCCCATTGGCATATGGACGGCTGTACATATTGTGCTCTCTGTACAACACATCAGAACAAATTACACACGTACGAAGAAAGAACACCTACATGGTACTTCCATGGCGTACATTCAAGGAAAAAACCAAATTAAAAGACATGCACTTTTCTATCTGCACTTCAAGAAAAAGGAGTCGAGCCTAAAGCATAATTCAATGTTCTACAAGGCATGTAAGGACCCCTACACGTAGAAATACGAAATAGGGTGCCTGGCTGAATTGGCGGACAGAGTAGGGAGTGGTGGCACAATAATGCTACACTGACGGGAAGGGGCCTTACGTAAATTTGTTACCGGATTAGGTGTCAAGTCTAGCATTGTTGGTGGTGGCACGCCTAACCACGGAGCAGTTGTGGACTCGTTAAAAGTGGCTGGTTTTTGTGACACATTGTGGTTGTAATGACGATAACTTATTTTGTGTGCCATCACGAGGTCAGATTTTTTTCTCTCCTAAAACGTAAGTATGTCTATCTATACTTATAATATTTAATAATTTATATTAGTAAATATGAGACGATTGTGAAAAAAAAAGTTTTACACGGACGGTTTGTAGGAGCGATTAAATATTTATTGCTCCATTTACTTAAAAAAAATATTTATTGCTCCCGCTGCAACGCACGGGCACTTTTGCTAGTGACATATAATGTGTATAAAACATGTGAGTATCATCATAAAAGTAGCATGGAACATAAGAAATTATAGATACGTTTGAGACGTATCAGGGGGCAGCTGCCATGTCCTTAGCCATGTGCAAGGCACACAACCCAGAGCTTAACCTTGACCAAGTAACGGCTGGTGTTCCTCCGGACACGGACGTTAACGCACTTCTGGATACAGTCGGTGGCTACGACACGCGCATTGCCCGGAGAATTTGCCATGATGAATTCTATGATAAGGTGGTTCTTCCTGCTGACGAGCCCCTTGAAGCTGAGCTTCTCAAGGAGCGCGAGGCGGAGTCCAGACCTGCCGAATCCGGGAGCCAATACACTTGGACAGGCTCCAAGGACCAAGGTGGCGCTGCAACTCCTGCTGCAGATGAAGAAGAAGATGACGACGATGCCTCCTCTCCCGCCAAGGACGCAGAGAAAGAAGCTCCGAAAGCTGATGTCGATGCGGAAACTTCTCCGGCTAAGGAGAAGTAAAAACTTATTCCTGCGGAAAAAATTGACAAACAATGCATCATTTTGGCCCTAAGAGGGTTTGTAATATAACTTTAAATTCTTAAGTAGTTAGGGACGAAACACTTGTGCATGGGCGGAAATACTTATCCTGCTATCCGTTTGAATGTTATTTGCATGTTTCGTTTTGTTTGAAAGCAAGTGCTGGTTTCCATTTTTTCCGGCTTACTCATTTGACCTTCCGCGAGCCGGAAAACCTTTAGCCGGAAACGCTCGCCAGCGGCGACGAAGCCCAATGGCAATCCGTCAATAACCGCGGAAATAAGCCCCCAGCCAAGGTGCCGGAAATCTCTACTAGGAATCCACGAGTTCGCAACAGAAAATATTTCCACCAGAAAACTTAAGCTTACGTTCTAAAGGACGATTTTTTGAAAATCACAACTTTCGTACAAGCTTAGGCGGAAATATCCAGCTCTGCGGTTTTAGTCGGAAAACATGCATGATCTAAAAATGAACAATTAAAGGACGTAAAAGACACAAAGAGTGAACCAAAAGCTTTATTTCATTGATCATGCATAACTATTACAAGGTATGTAATTCTAAAATTTTGCTAAGTGTGGAAAGGACGTAGCTGTGCAATATTCCAAGGGCGATTTGTTTTATCGTAAATGTCATCCGGATCCTCTCGCTTGCGTTTTCGGTACCAGTTAGCAGGTATGTCCTTTAGTTCCCGGAAATCGACAAGGTAGTACGATCCATTGTGAAGCACTTTGCTAACGACGAAGGGTCCTTCCCATAGGGATTGTAGCTTATGATCTTTCACCTGACGAAGGCGGAGGACCAAGTCTCCGGCCATGAATGAGCGATTCCGAACTCGACGGCTATGATAACGTCGGAGTTTTTGCTGGTATATGGTGGAGCGTTGGTTAGCTAAATTCCGAGCTTCTTCGATCAGGTCCACAGATAGTTGTCTTGCCTCGTCAGCAGTTTCTTCGTTGTAGGCGGAAACTCGTGGGGAGTCGTGGATGATGTCGGAGGGGAGGACGGCTTCGGATCCGTATACCAGGAAGAACGGAGTGAATCCGGTTGACCTGTTAGGGGTAGTTCGTAAACTCCACAAAACATAATCTAACTCATCAGCCCAAGCTCCAGCTGCGTGTCGCAGCGGTTCTTCAAGGCGTGGTTTAATTCCTGATAATATGAGGCCGTTGGCCCTTTCGACCTGACCATTGGATTGTGGATGGGCCACAGAGGCAAGGTCAAGCCGAATCCCTACGTCTTCGCAATAATCCTTTAACTCTCCCTGTGCGAAGTTTGTGCCGTTATCTGTGATTATGCTGTGCGGGATGCCGAATCTCGTTACGAGGCTGCAGACGAATTTTAGTGCCGTAGCACCGTCGGCTTTTCTCACTAGCTTTGCCTCGATCCACTTGCTGAACTTGTCAACCGCGACCAGGAGGTACTCAAAACCGCCAGGACATGATTTCTTTAGTTTACCAACCATATCGAGCCCCCAGACCGCAAATGGCCAGGTGATAGGGATGGTCTTCAGCTCTTGGGCTGGAGCGTTTAGTTGAGTAGCGTAGTACTGGCAACCTCGGCAGGTCTTCACTAGTTTGTCAGCATCTTCTTTAGCTGTGAGCCAGTAAAATCCAAGCCGAAAAGCTTTTGCAACGAGTGACCTAGGGGCGGCATGATGCCCGAAGTCCCCTGCATGGATCTCTCTGAGGATTTCAATGCCGTCTTGATTGGAGACGCATTTGAGAAATACTCCTGTTGCGCTTCGTTTGTAGAGCTGTCCATCGACAATGGTGTAGGATCTTGCTCGTCTGATGATCTGTCGTGCGAGGACCTCGTCCTCTGGCAACTTTTGATCGATGAGGTAGTCCAGGAAAGACTGTGTCCATGCCGGAATGATAGCCATCACTTCCTTAGCCGGAGATACTGCCACCTCTGGGTTTTCCGGGTTAGCGCCCTTCATTGAGGGTATCCGTAAGTGCTCCAGGAAAATGCCAGGCGGAATTGGTTTCCTGCCGGATCCGAGCTTGGATAGCATATCTGCCGCTGTGTTATCGTCTCTCCTGGCGTACTTGACTTCGTAACCGAGGAAGCATTTGGCGATCTCGTCTACTTCATCTCTGTAAGCCGCCATGACGGAGTTTCTGGCGTTCCAGGTTCCGGCTACTTGCTGTGCCACCAGGTCGGAATCTCCGCAGCAAATGATGTGCTTGATCCCTATCTCATTAGCGATGCGCAGTCCGTGTAGTAGAGCCTCGTATTCTTCCATGTTGTTTGTAGCTTCGAAGTGGATCTGTAGAACGTACTGCAGTTCTTCTCCGGTAGGGGACTTCAGGGTGACTCCGGCTCCCGAGCCTTGGTGCTGCTTGGATCCATCGAAGTGCATAACCCATGTCTCTGGTTCCGGCTCCAGATATATATCCGGAGCTTCTGTCCAATCCGCGACAAAATCCGCCAAGATCTGGGACTTGATCGTAGTCCTAGCTTTGTAGTTGATGTCGAAGGCGGATAATTCGATGCCCCATTTTGCTGTGCGTCCTGTTGCGTCAGCGTTATTGAGAATCGTTGACAGCGAAGCTTTGCTCACAACTGTTACTGGATGCTCCTGGAAGTAGTGCCTCAGCTTCCTGCTACCTAGGAATACTCCATAGGCTAGCTTTTGAAAGTGAGGATATCTCTGGTTGGATTCCGTAAGCACTTCGCTAATGTAGTAGACTGGCCTTTGGACTGCATACTCGTGTCCTTCTTCCTGTCGCTCCACCACGATGACGAGACTGATGACTCTGTTAGTAGCTGCCAGATAAAGGAGCATAGGCTCTGACTCTTCTGGCGCTGCTAGGATGGGTGGGGAGGTGAGTATTTCCTTCAACCCTTGAAGTGCTGCATCAGCTGCCTCGTCCCAGACAAATTTGTCTGTCTTCTTCAATAGCTTGTACAGGGGTAGCGCCTTCTCGCCAAGACGGCTAACAAACCTGCTGATTGCTGCGACACAACCAGTTAGTCGCTGCACGTCTTTGAGACAAGTTGGCCTTTTGATGCACAGGATTGCCTTGATTTTCTCCGGGTTAACCTCAATGCCCCTGTTAGAGACAATGAAGCCAAGGAGTTTTCCAGCTGGAACACCAAAGACGCACTTCAGCGGATTCAACATCATCTTGTACCGACGGAGGTTCTCAAAGGTTTCTGTGAGATCGCTGATCAAGTCGGATCCTTTCCCGGTCATGACCGCGATGTCGTCGACGTATGCGTGTACGTTCCGGCCAATTTGGTCCTTCAGGCACCGCTGCATCGTACATTGGTAGGTGGCACCTGCGTTTTTCAAGCCAAAGGGCATAGTAACATAGCAGTAAGTGTCAAATGGGGTGATGAACGAGGTCGCCTTTTGGTCGGACTTCTTCATCCGGATCTGGTGATACCCGGAATATGCGTCAAGAAAACAAAGAAGTTCCGCCCCTATCGTTGAATCAATGACTTGGTCAATGCGCGGCAGGGGGAACGGATCCTTCGGACAATGCTTATTCAAGCCGGAGTAATCGATGCACATTCTTAGTATTTCAGAATTCTTTTTGGGTACAAGGACGGGGTTTGCGACCCAATCAGTATGGATAACTTCTATTACAAAACCTGCCTCTAGTAACTTAGCTAGTTCCATTCCTATGGCGCGGCGCTTCTTATCTCCAAAGCGTCGCATAGCTTGCTTCACCGGTTTTGCCCCCGGGTTTATGTTGAGGTAATGCTCGGCGAGTTCCCTAGGTACTCCGGGCATGTCAGAAGGCTGCCATGCGAAGATATCCATGTTAGCGCGAAGGAACTCGACAAGCGCGTCTTCCTATTTGGGGTCCATGTTGGCTCCGACCGAGACATGTTTAGAGGAATCTCCCTTCTTGAGGTCGATGTTTTTGGTCTCTATCGCGGCTTTGAACGAGCTTTTCTTCTCGGAGATTTGCTTCTTGGTGGTCTGCATCTCTGTCAGATCCACCCCGGCTCTGTAGCCTTTCAGCTCCTCTCCGGATATCACAGACTCTACGAAGGCGGCTTCACCCAACTCGCACTCGTGAGCCTTTTTGTAGTCTCCGAATATGGTAATCATACCATTTGGACCCGGAATCTTGAGATTCTTGTAAATGTAGCACGCTCTTGCGTGGAACTTGTGGTAGGTGGGTGACATAGGCATCCCCAATGGGCCTGCCGAAGATAGTACCCGGGGTTTACTGAAAGCCCATGACTCGAAGAATACGAAGTTCGGAAGCCCAAGATAGAGTTAAGGAAAGTTAGAGTTGTATTAGGAAACATAGATTTGTAATCTTGCGGGACGGGTCAGAAACCCTCCCGGACTCTGTAACTTGTGTATCACGAATCCCTCGGCTCCACCTCCTATATAAGGGTGAGTCGAGGGACAAAGAAAGGATCGAATCATTGTCTCACGTAACCCTAGTTTTCATATTCGTCGAGTACTTTTCGGCTGAAACCTTCGAGATCTACTTGCCCTCTACTTCCAACTAAATCCTAGTCTACAATCTGTAGGCATTGATAAGTTAATCCCTTGTCAATTGGCGCCGTCTGTGGGAATTAGAGGCGTCAAGGAGCTGATCTCGATGGCACGTTCAAGATCTTCGACTTCATCAACTGCAAGCAAAGCGATGGACAGAGGTAAACAGATCGAAACTGGTCTAGTCGATTTTGTGCCTCACCCGCCCTCCCGTTTGGATGCATATGCGAATCTGGAGGAGCCCATGGAGATGACATTCGGAAGGTTCCACTTTCGCGTCGAAAAGGAAGGAGCGTATCGTCTCGAAATTCCGATCTCGTCGGGATTATCAGCGGTCGTTCCCGATTTTTCGAGCTCGACATCATCAGTCGAGTCAGGCGACGAAGAAATCTCCTCGCCACGCTTCATCAGTACCAGGGCAAGCGAAAAACTCGCCAAGATCTTCAGCGACATGTCCTTCGAGTCGTCTGCGGACTCCAATATAAGCAGCGATTCTGACAGTGTCGACAGTCTCGACTTCGTCAACAAATCCATCACTGTGGGAAAGGTCTTCGCCAGTCTACACGACGGTGTCACCGATCTCAAAAAAATAGAAAAAATAAAGTATCATCAGATCTATGCGATCGGAGAACCAAGCCGACCTGAGGAAGAGACATCAGAGAACTTCGACGAGGCGGGAAATCCGTTCGTTGATCCTGCGGATCTCACGCGAGGCCTAGGAACAAAATATATCGGCACGACGACACGAGAGATGGTGCGATTTCCGCAGGCAGTATGGGATCGAGTGGAAACAGATATCAATGGCACAGAGCCGATGACCGTAACAGCGACACCAGAGGAATTACAAGCATATCAATATAGGCTCGCGCGTACTAGGCGAGAACTCGAAAAACAGAAAATCGCGCTAGACAGGAGGCAAGAAGCAGCATCAGCATCAAGCAGGCGAAGAGCGGAACAGAGTCGACAATCAGGAACCTCGGGAAGCAGTCACAGAGGGGCTCGCAACAGGGCAAGGTCTCGACTAAACAACATACCCGAAGCTGAGAGGGAGAATCTAGTCCAAAACCTCGACATGTCCTTTATGTCGATAGACACGAGGGGGAACATTATTCCTAAGACACCAGAAGCAGGGTACATGGCGACGCAAGCTTTCATCCTCGCGTCCAAACCACCTGCCGGAGATCCAAGAGAGGCACTGTACAATATGGCCATGGCAGGAGTTGGAGCCATGGGAGCGGCGTTCGTAAATTCACCTCCCGAAGGATCAGCAAGGCAAAATAGTCCACGACCTGCTGTCGCAGCACCAGTTCTTGAAAGAACAAGCGGAGCAAGAGACACAGAAATTCAAGCAAGAGTAGATAGGGCACGACAAAATAGAAGGGAGCATCGACATTCTCCAGACATAGCCGAAGAGGATATGTGTGGGCTACCATGTTTTACAAGGAGGGTCCGAAAAACTCGGGTGCCTTCGGGGTTTAAGTTACCCGATAATTTGAAGAAATTCGATGGCCTGTAAGATCCCGAGGATTGGCTGGTCGATTATCTCGAGACGGTGAAGCTAATAGGCGGAACAAGAGCAACGGCCATGCAAAGCATTCAAGTACACCTGAGTGGAGCCACAAGATCTTGGATAAAGAAGCTCCCTCCGGGTTCCATTGACAGCTGGGACGATTTTGAGGATATATTCGTCAAGAACTTCCGATCCACCTGCAAAAAGCCTGCATCGCTAGAGGAGCTGAGGTCGTGTCGACAAAAGCATGACGAATCTATGAGAAAGTACATCCAAAGGTGGAACATCATTAAAAACTTGGCAGAGAACATATCTGACGAGAGGGCAATAGATGCGTTCGTGGCAGGAATCCAGCGAGGCGATTTCGTCGAGGACTTGGGAAGAACCAACCCAAAGACAGTATCAGCGCTGATGGAGATAGCAAACATGTGGGCGGATGGAGAAGATGTTGTTCACAATAAGCGGCATAGGTCACCAGAGGAGGACCGTAGTCGAAATTTTCAAAATAGACGACGTTCTTTTCGGAAGTTCTCGAGTTATGATGCTCCTGGCCAAATATCGGCTGGTTTTCGAGCAAGCAGAGGAGGAAGCAATAGAGATAACTACCAAAGAAGCAACGAGCAGCAAGGCGACAATAGAGATGACTCCCGAAACAACAGGCAAAATAGTGGACCAAGGTTCCAGAGACCGTATGTGTCTCCCGAGGATATGATGAACGGCCCGTGTCAGATGCATTTCTATGTCGACAATAACGGGAAAAGGCAGTCAGGACATTTGCAGAACGATTGTCGAAACTTTCAAGCAATGTTGTGGTTCGCCGGGCAAGCCAATGCCCAGGTAGCGAGTCGAAATCCTCAGGGACCTAGGAGTGAGATCCACCTACCACCTCCTCCCGCAATCACGGACGAAAATCAGCACCAGCTGAGAATAGCGGCAGCTCAGCATCCACCTCCATATGTCGACCCCAATTCCAATGGTGCGGTGTCGATGATTCAGAAGGCTAGGCCATCTAACAGGGCTCAGAAAGTAATTTCGCGACAGGTGTTCATGGCAGAAAAGATGCCTCCACCAACGATTGACTATCTAAACTGGTCAGGACAGGACATTGGCTTCACAATTGATGATCACCCACAGCAAGTTCCTCGACCAGGGCAGTCCGCACTTATCTTACCAGCAGTGATCGCAGGGTTTGACGTATCTCGAGTGTTCATAGATGGAGGCAGCAGTTTAAACCTTATGTACGCAGATACACTAAGGAAGATGAACATATCCCTGGCAAATCTTAAGCCTACGGACACACGGTTTCACGGCATTACACCAGAGAAGCCAAGTTACCCATTGGGGAAGATCAATCTCGACGTTCAGTTTGGTACTCGAGAAAACTATAGAATAAAAAGGCTGGAGTTCGAAGTTGTTGATTTCCCGTCGCAATACCACGCCTTGTTGGGACGACCAGCATACGCTAGGTTTATGGCTGTACCACATTACACGTACCTGCTATGGAGGTTATCTGGGCCTAAGGGACCAATTACAGTCAAAGGCAGTTTTGCGTTAGCTGATAAGTGCGACAAGGATTTCCATAGGCTGTCAGAAACTTTCGGGATGCAGGCAGAATACATGGCATCAAGGCTCACAACTGATTATGATGTGTTACCAGATGTAGGAAGGCCTCTCAGGGAGCCAACCTTCAACACTACGAAAGATTCCAAGGAAGTGCAGATTCACCCGACGGATCCAAAGAAGACGACGTCCATCGCAACAGACATGGACCTCGCATAGGAAAGCGCGCTCGTCGAGTTCCTCCGTGAGCACTGGAAAATCTTCGCATGTGTCCAGCTGACATGCCAGGAGTACCCAGGGAACTTGCCGAGCACCACCTAATTTGGATCCAATAGCGAGACCAATCAAACAACCTTTGCGGCGTTTTTCGGAACCAAATCGTAAAGCTATGCTGTCGGAAATTGATAGACTCAGAGAAGCTGGTTACATTAAGGAATTACATACAGAAGCCACGTGGGTAGCTAACCCAGTGTTGGTGCCAAAGAAAAACATGAAAGTCCTTCGCATGTGCGTCGACTTCACGTGTCTCAATAAACATTGCCGAAAGGATCACTTTCCCCTCCCAAGGATCGATCAAATCATCGACTCCACGGCAGACTGCGAACGTCTTTCCTTCCTGGATGCATATTCTAGTTATAACCAGATCAGAATAAAAGAAGAAGATGAGGTCAAGACAGCGTTCATAACACCTTATGGCGTGTTTTGCTACAAAACAATGCCTTTTGGTTTAAAAAACGCGGGAGCAACATATCAGCGGATGATGCAGAAATGCCTGGCAACACAGATTGGAAAAAATGTACAAGTATACATCGACGATGTCGTAATAACAACAAAGAAAGGGTCAACGTTGATCGAGGACCTAAGAGAAACTTTCGACAACCTAGACAAGTTCTGCCTCAAGTTGAACCCGACAAAGTGCTCTTTCGGTGTCCCTGCGGGAGAACTTCTCGGGTTCCTAGTTTCAGCAAGAGGGATTGGAGCTAATCCAGAAAAAATACAAGCTATCGTAACAATGAGGAAGCCAACAAAGTTAAAAGAAATACAACAACTAACTGGGCGAGTCGCAGCTTTGAGCAGATTCGTCGCCAAGTTAGGAGAAAAGGCGTTGCCGTTCTACGCCTTGATCAAACAGGGAGAGAACTTCCAATGGAACGAAGAGGCGGACAGAGCTTTCGAGGATCTCAAGCGCACAATCTCGACACCACCAATCTTGGTGGCGCCTAAGGAGAAGGAACCTCTGTTGTTATACATTGCGGCTACACCTCAGGTGGTCAGCACATCACTTGTTGTCGAAAGAGAGGAAGAAGGAAAACCCCATGGAGTACAGAGGCCAGTATACTTCATCAGCGAAGTTTTGTCGCCTTCAAAACAGCGATATCCTCAGTACCAAAAGCTAGCATATGGAGTGTTTACAACCGCAAGAAAATTGCGGCACTATTTTTCGGCACACCCGATAATAGTGGTCAATGAGGCTCCTTTGTCCAATATACTAAACAATCCAGAAGCTACGGGTCGTGTCTCCCTTTGGGGAATAGAACTTTCCCCTCGGGACATCACGTATGAAAAAAGAAAAGCAATAAAGTCGCAAATTCTACCAGACTTCATCGCGGAGTGGATGGAGTTACAAAATACAGGACCACCGGATTTATCGAGAACTTGGACTATGAACTTCGACGCGTCCAAGAGATTGGAAGGAGCTGGAGCAGGCGTGATACTAATATCACCTGAGGGCGACAAGCTGAAGTACGTCTTGAGGATGACGTTCCCAAATGCATCTAACAACGAGGCAGAATACGAAGCTCTCATACACGGGATGAAGATGGCGAAGGCTTGTGGTGCAACTCGACTAAAAATCTTCGGTGACTCGCAATTGGTGGCTCAGCAAGTCATGAATCAATGTGATGCAGTCAACGATAGTATGATAGCATACAAGGAAGTATATAACGAGCTAGAGAAGCTGTTTGATGGATGCGAAGTAAATCACATCAGCAGGCTAAGCAATGATGAAGCCGATGTTCTCGCAAACATCGGGTCGCAATGTCTCGCAATTCCACCAGGAGTATTTTGGGAGGAGATAGCGGAGAGATCTACGAAGTCAAAGAAACCAAAGAAGAAGGAGAAGGAAAAGAAACCCTCGGGGGCTACAAAAGAGGCACCAGAAGAAGAAGAGGACCAGGACCTGGTTATGATGGTGCAAATACCATGGATGCAGGTGTACATATCATACATCTTAAGAAAAGAGATACCCAACGATCCAGTTGAAGCAAGGCGAGTTATCAGACGTTCTAAAGCCTTTACTGCGGTCAAAGGGGAGTTATACAAACGAAGTATTTCGGGAGTCCTACAAAGGTGCGTCACACCCGAAGAAGGAAGGATGATCTTAAAGGACGTACACGAAGGAATCTGTGGTCATCATGCAAGCAGTCGAGCTATAGCAGCCAAGGTTTTCAGAGCAGGGTTTTATTGGCTGACAGCAATCGAGGATGCAAAGGCAATAGTTTGTACTTGCGACGCGTGTCAGAGATTTGCGGCAAAACCTAACTCTCCGGCAGCAGAGCTGATGCCAATACCACTGTCTTGGCCCTTTGCTCAGTGGGGCCTCGACATGGTGGGCAAACTACATAAAGCTTCGCCAGGAGGATACGAGTATATGCTCGTCGCTGTCGACAAATTTACAAAATGGATAGAAGCAAAGCCGATAAATTCGCCAGACGGTGCATCTGCCATTAAGTTCGTGAAAAGTATCGTCTTCAGATTTGGAGTGCCTCACAGCATCGTCACGGACAATGGTAGTAACTTCACATCCAAGGAATTCAAGGCATATTGCGCAGAGGTAGGTATCAAACTACACTTTGCGTCAGTGGCGCACCCGCAGACCAACGGCCAAGTCGAGAAAGCCAATGGTATTATCTATAATGGTATCAAGAAGCGTCTATTGGCACCATTAGAAAAAGCTCGACACACTTGGCCAGAGGAGTTGGCCAGTGTGTTATGGAGTATACGAACAACACCAAATACAGCGACACAAGAAACTCCGTTCTTCCTAGTCCATGGAGCCGAAGCAGTACTACCAATCGAGATAGAGCACGATTCTCCACGAGTCACGGAATATGATGAAGAAACTTCGAGAAAAGCATTGGAAGACGATGTCGATGCACTTGATGAAGCTCGAGACGAAGTATTATCACGGGTTACCAAGTATCAGCAAGACCTGAAGAACTACCACAGTCGACGTTTGCGACCAAGATCCTTCCAGGTGGGAGACTTAGTTCTTCGGCTCACGCAAAGAAGTCATGAGAAACTCGAGTCGCCATGGCTTGGCCCTTACATCGTCACAGAAGTAATCGAAGGAGGAGCATACAGGATAAAGGACAAGAAGACAGGGGTTGCCGAGCAAAACCCCTGGAACGTGGCGCAACTTAGGCGGTTCTACGCCTAGAGTCGAAATATAGATCCTCCCTTGTAAAAATACAATGTACTGAAACGCCCGCGAGCTTTCAGACGCACTCTTTTACTTTTCAGGGCATCGAGTGGGGCCGGAAAGGTTTTTAATGAGGCGGGCTCGCGGTGCTGCAATATAGTAAAGATATTGATGACATACATCTTCTCTTTCGACACGCTCGAGGGCTTAAACCCGACAATTACAATATAGTTCTTCAAAATTACAAAAAGGATAGTTTGCCTTGGTATAACATACCTCGCAAAAAAGATAAAAAATAGTGATCAACAAAAAAGCTCGGGGGCTAGTACCCGCAAATACAATATAGAAAATCTTCGCCTTGGTTTAACCTCGCGAGTACAAATACAGAAAATCGCCACCGAAAAACTCAGGGGCTAGGGAATAAATACATATATCCCTTGCTTTACAATATAGTTACAGATCTTCTCGACAAAATGTTATCTACCGAAAAAATAAAGTTAGTCATGCTTCAGTATATCGTTGATACGTCTCAAACGTATCTATAATTTCTTATATTCCATGCTACTTTTATGATGATACTCACATGTTTTATACACATTATATGTCATTATTATGCATTTTCCGGCACTAACCTATTAACGAGATGCCAAAGAGCCGATTCTTTGTTTTTCTGCTGTTTTTGGTTTCAGAAATCCTAGTAAGGAAATATTCTCGGAATTGGACGAAATCAACGCCCAGGGTCCTATTTTTGGACGAAGCTTCCAGAACACCTGAGGGGAAAGGAAGTGGGGCCACGAGGTGGCCACACCACCAGGCGGCGCGGCCTGGGCCCTGGCCGCGCCAGCCTATGGTGTGGGCCCCTCGGGCGCCCCCCTGACCTATCTCCTCCGCCTACTTAAAGCCTTCGTCGCGAAACCCCCAGTACCGAGAGCCACGATACGAGAAAACATACTGAGACGCCGCCGCCGCCAATCCCATCTCGGGGGATTCTGGAGATCACCTCCGGCACCCTGCCGGAGAGGGGAATCATCTCCCGGAGGACTCTACACCGCCATGGTCGCCTCCGGATTGATGAGTGAGTAGTTCACCCCTGGACTATGGGTCCATAGCAGTAGCTAGATGGTTGTCTTCTCCCCATTGTGCTTCATTGTCTGATCTTGTGAGCTGCCTATCATGATCAAGATCATCTATTTGTAATGCTACAGGTGTGTTTGTTGGGATCCGATGAATAGAGAATACTATGTTATGTTGATTATCAATCTATCTATGTGTTGTTTATGATCTTGCATGCTCTCCGTTGCTAGTAGAGGCTCTGGCCAAGTCATTGCTTGTAACTCCAAGAGGGAGTATTTATGCTCGATAGTGGGTTCATGTCTCCGTGAATCTGGGGGATTGACAACAACCTCTAAGATTATGGATGTGTTGTTGCCACTAGGGATAAAACATTGATGCTATGTTCGAGGATATAGTTATTGATTACATTACGCACCATACTTAATGCAATTGTCTATTGTTTACAACTTAATACCGGAAGGGGTTCGGATGATAACCTGAAAGTGGACTTTTTAGGCATAGATGCATGCTGGATAGCGGTCTATGTACTTTGTCGTAATGCCCAATTAAATCTCACAATACTCTTCATGTCATGTATGTGCATTGTCATGCCCTCTCTATTTGTCAATTGCCCAACTGTAATTTGTTTACCCAATATGCTATTTCTTATGGGAGAGACACCTCTAGTGAACTGTGGACCCCGGTCCATTCTTTTACATCGAATACAATCTCTTGCAATCGTTTCTACTATTCTCTGCAAACAATCATCATCCACACTATACATCTAATTCTTTGTTACAGCAAGCCGGTGAGATTGACAACCTCACTGTTTCGTTGGGGCAAAGTACTTTGGTTGTGTTGTGCAGGTTCCACGTTGGCGCCGGAATCCCTGGTGTTGCGCCGCACTACACTCCGTCACCAACAACCTTCAACGTGCTTCTTGACTCCTACTGGTTCGATTAAACCTTGGTTTCTTACTGAGGGAAAACTTGCTGCTATACGACATCATACCTTCCTCTTGGGGTTCCCAACGGACGAGTGCTTTACCGTCACAAGGAAGCTACTACGCCCACGTCAACTACGCGCTAGCAGCATATTTTCTGGCGCCGTTGCCGGGGAAGACACTCCATCAAGCCCGTCAAACGCCATCAAACCTCCCACGTCAACCTCGCGCCAGTTGTGGACAGCAAGCTATTTTCTGGCGCCGTTGCCGGGGAGATCAAGACACGCTGCAAGGGGAGTCTCCACATCGCAATCTCTTTACTTTGTTTTTGTCTTGCTTTATTTTATTTACTACTTTGTTTGCTGCATTATATCAAAACACAAAAAAATTAGTTGCTAGTTTTACTTTATTTACTATCTTGTTTGCTATATCAAAAACACAAAAAAAAAAATAGTTACTTGCACTTACTTTACTTAGCTCATCATGTTTCCTCCTAATTTTATTCTTAAAGATGTACCGGTAGGCCGAGGATCTATCCTTGGGAGAAATAATATAGAAGAATTTTTCACTCATGTTAGTATGGCTGATGATTTTGAAGATAGACACTTGGTAGACCTTGCTCCTACTTATGAAATTGCCGCTGCTATTTTAGTTCGTATGATGGAAACTAAATTTGTTAATCTCAATCCTATAATCCAACATATGTTTCTTACACTCGGTGAAATGGAAGAAGGGGAAAAGAAAGATTTTGTTTAAGAAACCCTTCTTAGAGAATTTGGTGGTATAGCAAGAGAGGCTAGAAAGGTCTTTGCTAAATATAATATGCTTGGTTCTTGCACCAATTTTGTTAGTCTCCTTGAAAAGATGGACTTGGAGAGAATAAGGTACACTAATAATGTTAATGATGGTGGGGAGATCAAAGCACCAATACCATGTAAACTCTTAGCTATGAATGATGCACTAGAAAATAACTATGCTTGGCTTGTTCCTGAAAATTTGTTTGATGAAAATAGCAAGCCCAAGAATAATAAAAAGGGAGCCTCTGAAACTTACATAGATAAGATACAATGCATAGTTGAGAAAACCCCGAACACCGCTGTTGATGCTCCACCACTTGATAACACTTGATACACACTTTCTGCGCCTAGCTGAAAGGCGTTAAAGAAAAGCGCTTATGGGAGACAACCCATGTTTTTACTACAGTAATTTTGTTTTATATTTGAGTCTTGGAAGTTGTTTACTACTGTAGCAATCTCTCCTTATCTTAGTTTTATTGCATTGTTGTGCCAAGTAAAGTCTCTAATAGAAGTATGATACTAGATTTGGATTACTGCGCAGAAACAGTTTTCTTTGCTGTCACGAATCTGGGACTAATTCTCTGTAGGTAACTCAGAAAATTATGCCAATTTACGTGAGTGATCCTCAGATATGTACGCAACTTTCATTAGTTTTAAGTTTTTTCATTTGAGAAAGTCTGGTGCCTGTTACGAACTGTTCTGTTTTGACAGATTCTGCCTTTTATTTTGCATTGCCTGTTTTATCATGCTAGATGGATTTCTTTGTTCCATTGACTTTCAGTAGCTTTGTGCAATGTCCAGAAGTATAAAGAATGATTGTGTCACCTCTGAATATGTGAATTTTAATTGTGCACTAACCCTCTAATGAGTTGCTTTGAGTTTGGTGTGGAGGAAGTTTTCAAGGATCAAGAGAGGAGGATGATATACACCATGATCAAGGAGAGTGAAAGCTCTAAGCTTGGGGATGCCCCGGTGGTTCACCCCAGCATATATCAAGAAGACTCAAGCGTCTAAGCTTGGGGATGCCCAAGGCATCCCCTTCTTCATCGACAACATTATCAGGTTCCTCCCCTGAAACTATATTTTTAATCCGTCACATCTTATGTACTTTGCTTGGAGCGTCTGTTTGCTTTTGTTTTTGTTTTGTTTGAATAAAATGGATTCTAGCATTCATTGTATGGGAGAGAGACACGCTCCGCTGTAGCATATGGACACATATGTCCTTAGGCTTTACTCATAGTATTCATGGCGAAGTTTCTTCTTCGTTAAATTGTTATATGGTTGGAATTGGAAAATGATATATGTGGTAATTGGTATAACATCTTGAATAATGTGATACTTGGCAATTGTTGTGCTCATGTTTAAGCTCTTGCATCATATACTTTGCACTTATTAATGAAGAAATACATAGAGCATGCTAAAATCTGATTTGCATGTTTGGTTTCTCTAAGGTCTAGATAATTTCTAGTATTGAGTTTGAACAACAAGGAAGACGGTATAGAGTCTTATAATGTTTACAATATGTCTTTTATGTGAGTTTTGCTGTACCGGTTCATCCTTGTGTTTGTTTCAAATAACCTTGCTAGCCTAAACCTTGTATCGAGAGGGAATACTTCTCATGCATCCAAAATCCTTGAGCCAACCACTATGCCATTTGTGTCCACCATACCTACCTACCACATGGTATTTCTCCGCCATTCCAAAGTATATTGCTTGAGTGCTACCTTTAAAATTTCCATTCTCTACCTTTACAATATATAGCTCATGGGACAAATAGCTTAAAAACTATTGTGGTATTGAATATGTACTTATGCACTTTATCTCTTATTAAGTTGCTTGTTGTGCGATAACCATGTTTCTGGGGACGCCATCAACTATTTCTTTGTTGAATATCATGTGAGTTGCTATGCATGTTCGTCTTGTCTGAAGTAAGAGTGATTTATCATGATCAAATGGTTTGAGTATGCATATTGTTAGAGAAGAACATTGGGCCGCTAACTAAAGCCATGATTCATGGTGGAAGTTTCAGTTTGGACAACAAACCTCAATCTCTCATGAGAATATTATTTCTTGTTGAATGCTTATGCATTAAAGAGGAGTCCATTATCTGTTGTCTATGTTGTCCCGGTATGGATGTCTAAGTTGAGAATAACCAAAAGCGAGAAATCCAATGCGAGCATTCTCCTTAGACCTTTGTACAGGCGGCATAGAGGTACCCCTTTGTGACACTTGGTTGAAACATGTGCTATGCTATGATAATCCATGTAAATCCAAGCTAATTAGGACAAGGTGCGGGCACTATTAGTATACTATGCATGAGGCTTGCAATTTGTAGGATATAATTTACATAACTCATATGCTTTATTACTACCGTTGACAAAATTGTTTCTTGTTTTCAAAATAAAAGCGCTAGCACAAATATAGCAATCGATGCTTTCCTCTTTGGAGGACCATTCTTTTACTTTTATGTTGAGTCAGTTCACCTATTTCTCTCCACCTTAAGAAGCAAACACTTGTGTGAACTGTGCATTGATTCCTACATACTTGCATATTGCACTTGTTATATTACTCTATGTTGACAATATCCATGAGATATACATGTTACAAGTTGAAAGCAACCGCTGAAACTTTATCTTCCTTTGTGTTGCTTCAATACTTTCTACTTTGAATTATTGCTTTATGAGTTAACTCTTATGCAAGACTTATTGATGCTTGTCTTTAAGTACTATTCATGAAAAGTCTTTGCTTTATGATTCAGTTGTTTACTCATGTCATTTACCATTGTTTCGATCGCTTCATTCATTACATGTGCTTACAATAGTATGATCAAGATTATGTTGGTAGCATTGTCACTAAGAAATTATCTTTGTTATCGTTTACCTACTCGGGACGAGTAGGAACTAAGCTTGGGGATGCTTGATACGTCTCAAACGTATCTATAATTTCTTATGTTCCATGCTACTTTTATGATGATACTCACATGTTTTATACACATTATATGTCATTATTATGCATTTTTCGGCACTAACCTATTAACGAGATGCCAAAGAGCCAGTTGCTGTTCTGCTGTTTTTGGTTTCAGAAATCCTAGTAAGGAAATATTCTCGGAATTGGATGAAATCAACGCCCAGGGTCCTATTTTTGGACGAAGCTTCCAGAACACCTGAGGGGAAAGGAAGTGGGGCCACGAGGTGGCCACACCACCAGGCGGCGCGGCCTGGACCCTGGCCGCGCCAGCCTATGGTGTGGGCCCCTCGGGCGCCCCCCTGACCTATCTCCTCCGCCTACTTAAAGCCTTCGTCGCGAAACCCCCAGTACCGAGAGCCACGATACGAGAAAACATACTGAGACGCCGCCGCCGCCAATCCCATCTCGGGGGATTCTGGAGATCACCTCTGGCACCCTGCCGGAGAGGGGAATCATCTCCCAGAGGACTCTACACCGCCATGGTCGCCTCCGGATTGATGAGTGAGTAGTTCACCCCTGGACTATGGGTCCATAGCAGTAGCTAGATGGTTGTCTTCTCCCCATTGTGCTTCATTGTCTGATCTTGTGAGCTGCCTATCATGATCAAGATCATCTATTTGTAATGCTACATGTGTGTTTGTTGGGATCCGATGAATAGAGAATACTATGTTATGTTGATTATCAATCTATCTATGTGTTGTTTATGATCTTGCATGCTCTCCGTTGCTAGTAGAGGCTCTGGCCAAGTCATTGCTTGTAACTCCAAGAGGGAGTATTTATGCTCGATAGTGGGTTCATGTCTCCGTGAATGCGGGGAGTGACAGCAACCTCTAAGATTATGGATGTGCTGTTGCCACTAGGGATAAAACATTGATGCTATGTTCGAGGATATAGTTATTGATTACATTACGCACCATACTTAATGCAATTGTCTGTTGTTTACAACTTAATACCGGAAGGGGTTCGGATGATAACCTGAAAGTGGACTTTTTAGGCATAGATGCATGCTGGATAGCGGTCTATGTACTTTGTCGTAATGCCCAATTAAATCTCACAATACTCTTCATGTCATGTATGTGCATTGTCATGCCCTCTCTATTTATCAATTGCCCAACTGTAATTTGTTTACCCAATATGCTATTTCTTATGGGAGAGACACCTCTAGTGAACTGTGGACCCCGGTCCATTCTTTTACATCGAATACAATCCCATCGCACATCAAGTTTCTACTGTTCTCTGCAAACAATCATCATCCACACTATACATCTAATCCTTTGTTACAGCAAGCCGGTGAGATTGACAACCTCACTGTTTCGTTGGGGCAAAGTACTTTGGTTGTGTTGTGCAGGTTCCACGTTGGCGCCGGAATCCCTGGTGTTGCGCCGCACTACACTCCGTCACCAACAACCTTCAACGTGCTTCTTGACTCCTAACGTTCGATTAAACCTTGGTTTCTTACTGAGGGAAAACTTGCTGCTATACGACATCATACCTTCCTCTTGGGGTTCCCAACGGACGAGTGCTTTACCGTCACAAGGAAGCTACTACGCCCACGTCAACTACGCGCTAGCAATCGTCAATGGTGACTTTGCCTTCTTCAGCAGAGGCGCCCAGAAAATCAGCATAATGACCGTCTGCAAAAAAGTCGGCATCCATCCGAAGAAGATCATCAATCATTTCTTCGGCCACAGGCGTAATTCTTGCATCAATTCTGTCAACACCTGCCTTTCGTCGCTTCAGCCTATCATGAACTTTTTCTACCACCTTGGTCATATCAAGTTTTGAGTGGCAGATCTGAAGCATGATAAGGGCAAACCTTGCGCCAGCTATTAATTGAGCTTTCACAAAACCATGGATTTTGTGCGAGTCCTCAAATTTTTCCATCAGCTCAGGAAGGGTCTTAGGCCGAACATTCCGAGGAAACAGGGAATTGTAAACCATGGACAACGTCTTGGTCCAGAAGTCAAGAAATCCACGGATTTGGCATGCGCGATCTTGAAATCTGACGATTTGTCGGGTGCGTTCAGGAGTAGCCCAAAAAAGGATGCCATGGTCAAGTGCAAGGTTGATAAGATAATTTGATCTTGTGTCAACTCGTTGATCTTCAGTATTAGCGTCCAAAAAGGGACCTAATTGGCGACAGCACTCCAGTTAAAAATAGAGACCAGGCAAAGAAAAAAGAGAGGAAGGTGAAAGTTGCAAGACATACCCGCCATATCTTGGCTTGCTTCAATCATCAACTCAAGCATACAATTTTCTCGAGAAGCAGCTTGTGCAGCTTCAGCAACAACAGTTTCTTTCAATGCTATGGCCTCTTGAGCTTGTTGAATAGCAAGTCTTTCCTTTTCAGAAGATCTTCAAGATTGCTCCATTATTACGAGAGTCTGCTTTTTCATCGACTGCAACTGTTGACGGAGTTCGTTCAAATCTTCAGTATGTGCAGCACTCGAAGAATTCTCAATAAACTCGTCAGCAGAGGATTTTTCGAGCAAGGTGCAGAAGGCAAGACAGTTGGCGAGGGCATCACGGTATAGTTGTCAAAAATTAACTGGAAAAAGAACAACTTCGGTATCAATAATTTGGCAAGATAGCTTTTTCATTGATCAGATCAAATATTTACATAGCTATTACAAGAGATAGTTTATAGTGAACAAGTGGGGCAGTTGTCGCCAAAACTACTATGGCGACAACATCAAAAGAAGGACAGCAAAACAAAAAAGAAAAGTGGTCTACTTGACCTCCGGCTTCGACGAAGTTGGAGCTGGAGTTGGCTTGAATCCAAGGAAGGCAAGGATTTTCTTCGAGTTCGGCTTGGCAGCCTTGATCAAAGATTGCCACGTTTTCGTCTCCATCTTCGGCACGTCGCCAACCTTGGCCCAGTCAACGTTTTGTTGGCTGCTAGCAACCAAGGCAATGGTGCCTTCAACACCAACCTCCAAGCCTTCTTGTCGAAGATTGTGTCCAAGATCTTCTTTAGAGTTGAAGCACTTGGCCAGTCCAGCAAAAGTCTTGGGTTCTTCTTTCTTCGAGAAGAAATATGGGAAAAGCTTCGCCAAGCCCGAGTCAGCATCATCAATGCCTTGGCGTGCTTCATCTCCATGAATCTCGAGAAGGGAGAGCGCGTCGAGAAGGTGATCACCTTCAGCAAGTTCGAGTTCGTAATCTTGACGCGTCCTCCCTGATGATGGAAAATATAGCTTGTCACAAAAGGCACGCTAAGGAAAGGACGGTACTCGAAGAATAAAAAACAGTCAGTGCACTTACTGACAAAACGTCGACTCTGTGATTCTAATCGAGAGATAATTTCTTTCTCTCGGGTGGTCTGCTGAGTAATGTTGTTACTCAGAGAAGTCTCTACGGCGTGAAGTCTTTTTCGAAGATCTTCAACAACGGCGGCGCTTGATTCAGCCTTCTTGCGAGCTTTTTCGCTTTGCTCCAATTTAAGAGCAAGGGCGTCAGCACGTTTGTTGGCTTCCGCAATGTCGGCTGGAAAAACAATCGACAGTAGAGATTGTCATGACAAAAATTATGATGAAGAAAATTCAATCAAGAGAAAAATAGCAAGATAGTACCTTTAAGGTTGTTCGAAAGATCACGGTACCCGACGAATTGGGTACCGAGACGGAAAAATTCCTTCATCAAAGGCTGTAGAGAGAGCCAAAGAAAGAAAAATCAAATATAGTGCGGAAAAAGTTCGACGGCAACAAGCAAGAAATAGGTAACACACAAAAGAAAAAAAGGGAAAACTTACATCATTCAATGAAGAAGTCGTGAAACCCCCAGTTAATTCGGTGGGTTCTTCGACTGGCTCTACCCGAGCTCTTTTCGGTGAAGAGGCTCGGGGGCTCGGGACTGGAGTAGTAAGCTCGGTGTCTTGTCGAGGAGTCGAGGTTTCGTCTCCATCAGGTTGAGCCTCCGAGATAACCAAAGTACGAGACGTGCTCGTTCGAGCAGTCACATCAATGGGGGGATTGTCCTCCTCTTCATCACTGCAAAAAAATAGGTTACAATATAAAGAGACAATATAGATAAAATTTCGAGAGCAAAAAAGTAACAAGAAAAACTTACGAGCTGATAAGGGCAGCTTCATAAGGATTTAAAGTTGTCCTTTCTTCAGTAGGAGCAACCTCTTCGGCATGAGATGTGCCGGCTTTGGACGTGCCAGTGTCGACAACTTCAAGCCTTTTTCTTTTGTTTCCTGGGGAAACAACAGAAGGAAGGGATTGTGTCGACTCGCTGGCGTCAGATTCAACTTCTTTTTCAGAAGAAGCCGTAGATTTGCGAGAACCAGCGACTGCACTTTCAGGGAGAGAAGTACCCTGGTTGTCTTCAGTGACAACAACCTGTTCTTCAACTTCTCCATCTTCAGGAAGAGGAGGAAGAGAAGCTAGAATCGGATGATTCTACGGAAAAATAGCGACAAGAGAAATTATGCAGAGTTCTCAGTAAAAAAAGAAAGCAGTCGACAAAGTAGTAAAAAGTTCGGAAAGTCAAAAAAGTCGGGAGGACAAAATGTAAGACAAAGAAAATACCTGGGGGAGAGGATTGGTGTCGCTGTATGGCTCCACGCGGCAAGAGGATGGAATAGGATCCTTCTTGCTGAGCGATGAAATTCTTCGGATAAGTTTCTCCAAGTCCTTTACAGAAAGATCCTTGGAGAGCCTATTCGCATCTTTTTCGCCAGCGTAAGTCCAAAGGGGATTTTTGCGAGCCTGCAGAGGCTGCACCCTAATCCTAAGGAAATAGGCTGTGATCTGGATACCCGACAGTTCCTTGCCTCGGGTATTCTGAAGCTCATGGATACGGGACATGAGGGCCTCTGTCGCCGTTTTTTCTTCTTCGGTAGCTTCAGCATCCCAGGAACGGCGACGAAGAATCTTGGCGCTTCCATCAAAAGGAGCTATGTTGTGCTCGACGGAGTTGGCACTTTCTTCGTGCACATAGAGCCATCTTTTGCGCCACCCTTGGACGGAGTCGGGGAATTTGACGTCAAAATACTCGACGTCAGAGCGGACGCAGATAACAACACCGCCTATGTTGTAGGCGATGTTGTGGGAGCCATTACGGCGGAGGCAGAAGATGCACTTCCACAGAGCCCAGTTAGGAGGAACTCCGAGCATTCCCAGAGGGTGATGAAAATGATGACATGGAGGATGGAGTTAGGGGTCAGCTGGTGCAGCTGAACCCCATAGACAAAGAGGAGGCCGCGGAGGAAGTCATGAATAGGGGTGGAGAGACCGCGGATGAGGTGGTCGACAAAACTAACCCGATACTCGATTGGAGGAGAGGGGTAGCTTTCTTCGCTGGGGAAGCGAATGGCGCCTTCCTTTTTATCAGCCCCAGCTTCTTCATCAAATTCACATCTTGGTTGGAGATTTTCGATCTCTCCCACTCCAGATCTTCAGCGGCTATCTTGGATTCGGGCGTGCTGTGGCGAGTAAGCCGCGCGCGTGGTGGCATCAACGGTGGTGAAAGAGCGAAGTTTGTGCGTGGGTGAGCTCAGAAAGCAATGGGCGCAATGGAGGTTTTTGCAGAGGGGAGAAGAGGTGCGGCGCGAGCGAAGGTGTGAACGGAGGAAGAAGAAGGACTTATATAGGGATTTAGCGAAGCAATGCACCGTTGGATGGAGAAATCGTGCGGCAGACAATGAACTCATAATGAGGGGGTAAAAAGGTATTTTTACTGTGAAGAAACAGAACAGGCGCTACAGTACGTGCGCCAGGAAAAGCGGAGGACGTGTGTCCCCCACTTGCACGACGTGTCAAGATGACAAGAAATTTGGACCCACAAGACAGAGAGAGAGCAGCACTCGCGTTTTCCAGATGAAACGATCGCGGCTATCGTCAGTAATGAGGTCACTTTGACCAAGGCAAAAATCTGGACAGTATGAAATAAGAAGATTGGTGGCAGGAAAAATTATCGATTATTTCGGGAGCCTTTGATCAAATACAAGTTTTTGCCCAAATGCTCGGGGGCTACTTTGGAAAAAAGTAAAATTCGAGTATGACAATATAGAAATTGTGGGAGCCTATGATCAAACGCAAGCATTTGTTCATAGCCTCAGGGGCTACTCCCATCGGGAGCGCTGTTCGCGCACCCGATAGATATGAAAAGCTCGAGAAAAAATGACAATATAGCGGCATAAAGTGTGGAGCCTACAACCAAGTACAAATCCTTGGCTGTAGCCTCGGGGGCTACTCCCATCGGGAACGTTGTTCGGGTGCCCGATGAAATAATACAAGAAGTGAGCATATTTCGAGTTACATGAATAACTCGACATATACTCCCATCGGGAAGTCAATATAAGTCATCTGTGACTCAATAAAATGTGCTATTCCAACAGCCGAAAAAAAGCACTTGACAATATATTCTCAGAGCGCTAAAAGTCGCGAATAATCTCTGAATGCCGCAAAACTTTGCGAAGGTAAGACCCGAGATCCGTTCTGAGCGGCGTGGCACCGTCTCTGACGTCGGATTGCTACTTTTTTCCGTATCAACAGATACGAAGAAAAATCCTAATGGACGCGTTAGGTACCCGATAAAATATGACTGGGACTCGACAGAATGGTAAGACCTTAAGCGGCACCTGTCGAAGTTTACACCAGTATCCGAGATCATGTCTAGGGACGTGATTTTGAAGTAGGTTTTTACGGATTGCCACTAGAGCAGTTAACTAGTACCTGATCTGTAAGATGAACTAGCCCCAACTACCAGTATCCCTGTACAATATAGAATTGCGTATCTAAAGATATGTGATGAGCTTGGCAAAAATATAAAATTGGAGATTTTTCTTGATTCTTTGATTCAAGCAAAATCTCGGGGGCTACTGACATAGGCATCCCCAATGGGCCTGCCGAAGATAGTACACGGGGTTTACTGAAAGCCCATGACTCGAAGAATACAAAGTTCGAAAGCCCAAGATAGAGTTAAGGAAAGTTAGAGTTGTATTAGGAAACATAGATTTGTAATCTTGCGGAACGGGTCAGAAACCCTCCCGGACTCTGTAACTTGTGTATCACGAATCCCTCGGCTCCACCTCCTATATAAGGGGGAGTCGAGGGACAAAGAAAGGATCAAATCATTGTCTCACGTAACCCTAGTTTTCATATTCGTCGAGTACTTTTCGGCTGAAACCTTCGAGATCCACTTGCCCTCTACTTCCAACTAAACCCTAGTCTACAATCTGTAGGCATTGATAAGTTAATACCTTGTCAGTGGGCCTGCCGAAGATGACGTGGTAGGAGCTCTTGAAGGGCACGACCTCAAACGTGATCATCTCTTCGCGGAAATTATCAACATCGCCGAAGGCCACGGGAAGTCTGATGCTGCCTAAGGAGTTTGCCTTTTTACCCGGAACCACACCATGGAATTCAGTGGTGCTGTGTTTGAGCTGTTCCTTGGTAAGGTTCATCCGCTCCAGAGTCTCCAGGTACATGATGTTCAAGCTGGCCCCGCCGTCCATAAGGCACTTGGAGAAGTCATAGTCGTCGATGCGGGGACTTACAACCAATGCGTAGCACTCCTTCGGAACGATGGTAGGATGATCCTTCCTATCGAACGTACACGGAGTTTCCGACCACCTGACATACTGCGGCACAGCCGGCACTGTGGCGTTCAGGATCCGGAGAGCTGATTTGCTGGAACGGACTGTTGGGGTTCCGAGGAAGGTGTGGTACGCGCCTGCACTCTTTTTGACAAAGGGGTTGGGTTTAACTGCGGATCCTTCCTTGGGATCCGGCGAAGCATCATCCTCATCCATTGCCTCGGAACTGTCTTCCTCCTTGTCCTTGTTCTTGCCCTTGCCTCCCTTGCCGTGAGGGCGGTGCTTCCGGGCTCGCTTGTAGCCTGCTTCCGGGTCAGATGTGAGATCATTGACCCATTTGCAGTTGCGGTTGGTGTGAGTGGACTTCCCCGTAGCCGGATCCAAGTGTGCCAGACAGGGCATGTCTCTGTATTCTTCATAGGTTTGGAGGGCGCGGGTTCCGGCAGCAGTGACTTCACCACGCTGCTGGCCCCTGCCAGCTCCGCCTCCGCGGCCGCGGCCTCTTCCGCCTCCTTGACCTCCGCGTTCGAAATCCATGGCGACCATCTCGGATCTGCCACTCTTCTGGTCATCAGGGGGATTTTTCCGCTTGCTGCCGCTGCTGTTGCCATTGTCATGGTTCTTCTTTTGCTGATGCAGGGGAATTGCTGTAGCTGCTAGATCTCCGCCTGCGTCGTCATCGGCGGCAGTATGATCACTGGCGATGGAGATCATGTCATCCAAAGTCAGTTTGTTTGCGTTAGCCAAGCAAGTGAGCTTGTGCCGCAGCAATCCTCCCCTTTGTAATCCACCTATAAAGGCGTGCATAGCTGTGGTGTGATCGACATTCTCACACTCGTTCCTGGTTGCTAGCCATCGGGTGAGGAAGTTCCTTGATGTTTCACCCTTCTTCTGGATACAGGCCTGGAGGTCACTTGTTGTGGTAGGTCTTTTGTAGGTGCCCCTGAAGTGCTTTTCAAAGGCGTTCTTCAGGTCGAACCAGCAAAAGATGGAGTTCTTCTTGAGGTCGCTTAGCCAAATCCGGGCTGGACCTACAAGGTACATCTGAAACATGCGGCAGGCGATGTTAGGGGTTCGTCCGGCGAAGGTTACTGCATTGTAGTAATCCTCGATCCAGGTATCCGGCCTTTCGGTGCCATCATAGTTCTTCAGATTTCCGGGTAGCTTGAGGTTCATCCTTGGCTTTGGTTCCTCTCGAATCATCCTGCCAAAGCATTTTGGGCCGATGTAGTCAGATCTGTATTTGTTGAGGCGTTCCCGTGCGTCGCGCGGGCCGTTGCGAGGAGACTTTGAGCGTGAGCGAGATCTCCGGCCTCCGCCTCCGCCTCCACCTCCGCCTCCACCACTAGGTGGTGGGGAGGGAGATCTGCGAGGGGGTCGATTTGACCTTTTGCTTCCGCCCTGTGACTCCTCGCGCCCTTCGTGATGTGGACTCCGGCTTCGATGGCTGCCTTCACCATGGTGTTGGCTGCCGCCGTCGTTCCGGCTTCGGCGGGGTTCTGGCTCGCGTTCGTCATTCCGACTCCTCCTGGGCTCGGGCTCATGATAGCTGTTCCGGCTACGTCGGGGTTCTGGCGTACGCTCCCTGCTCGTGTTCCTCGGAGGGACCACGGTGTCGCGGATATTGATTCCACCAGGCCCATGAGGTCTGGTGTTTCCGGCTGGACTACGGCGGCGAGGGAGCGGAGGACGCGGGTATCCCCTGGGCGGAGCTGACGGGTTTCGGTACTTGTTTTTGCCGGAGTACATCGCATCCTTTCCCTTCTTCGGATCTGACGGAGGCGTCTTTGATGGTACGGGGATTGGATTTGGGTGTTCTCTGGTTTTCCTTCTGCGTTCCGAGGATCCAGTTCGCGATTCTTCATCGCGATGGCGATTGTCGTAGGCGTCCTTCTGCGCTGTAGAGATACAATGCTCCGGGTTGGATTCCAATTTGCGCGAAGTATCTGCCTTGCTCTGCTGCTTCATTGCTGAAGCAACGAGCGTACGGACGTAGTCGATGTCGATTTCCTCGTCGTTTTTCTTCAAGATCTCCGCAGCTTTCTTCATATTATCCTTTGGCGTGGCGAGCGGCTGCTGCTCGGTCGGAGTTGCGAAGGTGATCTTGCGGGGAGTTATAGTTTCACGCCGGATCCTATCGACCTCCTGTTGAGCCTCAGTGATCTTGTCCTCCCAATGCTTCCGGAGTTGCTTGACTTTCACCAGTGATTCGTCTACCTCACGCTCTCGTTGGCGAAAATTATCCATGAAATGCGCGGCCTCTCTCCTCTCATCAAGCATTGCTGCTGCGGTGGTGGCAAACTTTTTGGCTGTTGCCAGCATCTCCTGTCTCTTAGCTTCTAGCGCTTCCGCATTTAATGCGTCTTCGGGGGTGATGGGTTTGTTGAGGATATCTGAGTGTGCGACTGCATCCATGCCTGCCTTCTCGACCAGTTCTTTTGGGGACAAGATTTCCCTGTGCGGACGTTCCCGTGAGAGCGGAGATCCAGCACGGGATGGCTGAGGGTCGCAGAGAGTGTCTTCTTCTGAATGTTGCTGATCCAGCGCCGCCAAAGTGGCAAGAACTTGTTTAGGCTGGGCGGATTCAACTTCAGTTTCATCACTACCCCCGAACTCCTTCACCTTGCGATCGAACTCTTCAGTATCCATGGAGGGGGCATCCCCGGAAATTGGGCTTAGGTTGCCCAGGATCGATTCTTCAGCCGGAGAGATGCTTTCTCCAACAGCCTCCTGCTGATCCGGAGCAACGTTGTTTTCCGGTGCCTCAACCTGCATGGGGCCTGCTCCGACTTCTTGAGGGGCGGCTCCTGCGGTATGGGCTAAGAAGTGTACGAAGTGACACCTTTGCTTCTCTAACACCTGGGATACCCAGGCGGATCTGCATTGGTCTTCCACCTTTATTTCCTGCTCAGGGGCGGATTGGGGGGGTTTTGATTTTTCCAGATCCAAGGCGGAATCTTCTCTAGGAAGCTCCTGCATCTCAGATCGGATCTTCGCGACTGCGTCCTGCTCAGCGGCGGTCGCATCAGCGTTACTTACCAGAGCGTTTCCGTCGGAATCGACGGTTTCGCCGATGAAGATGTGTATGCCGCCGACTGGGACGATGGAGAGCTTGACGCGGTTTGTCTTAGCCGGAATCCAGCACTCATCCGGAGGGACGATCGGAAGGTTTCCAGCGTAAAGGACGCGCCCCACAGCGATGGTGTCGTCGTAGCTTCCCATGGCGGAACCCTCCCGGTTCCGGCCTCCAGACGCCGCAGGCCCCACGGTGGGCGCCAACTGTCGTTGCCTATTCGACGGTACCTCGGAGGAGGGATCCTCACGAGGGGGAAAAGAAGTAGGGGCCATAGGGCGGAGTGCACACGGGACGGTGGTACGCGATTTACCCAGCTTCGGAACACCTGCACGATGACAGGGCCTACTGTTGCTTGTCTGGAATTATCTGGGCGCTTTCACGTTGTTACAATGAGTTGTGGTTGTGCCTCTAGGGCTCCCGGGATCCGGCTTATAAAGGCGCACGGATCTAGGGTTTACATGGAGAGTCCTAGCCGGAATACAAGTTTCCTAACTACGGTACAAAGTCTTGCCGTGTACGTCAAGGATCCACCTTCCTCCATAGTACGTGCTGGATACGGATACTTCATAGGCCCTCATGGATCCGGCCTCCTCTGTAGGTCGGTCGGGATCCGGCTTCCTCTCCTGGGCTGGACTTCATCCTTCAGGATCTACAGCAACTGGGCCGCCCGATGGGCCACACGCCTCATCACCAACTATGGACCACCCGGGCTTGCCGGATCTAGGCCATGCCATTGATATACCTATAAAGTATACCCACAACAGTACCCTATCAATCCTATTATCCCTTGGACCATGGTGCCACACGTCTTTGTGAATTCCAAAAAATTATTTGACTAAATAGCAATGAATAAGTAATAATAAATCTTGAATTCAAATAACAGTAAATGAATTTTACTTTTATTTTTATTTTTTTCATGTTCATCAAAATATAAACCCTGCAAAACTCCTATTTTATTTTTGATTTTGAGGAATTAAAATTTGTAAGCAGCCATAAATAGCCATTAGACATTAAAATCGTATGTAAAATTTTCCGTAGATACATTTTTATATAAAAAATATTTTCATCGGAGGTCTTATGTAACCAGAAAAGCTATTTTACTAAAACATGACGTCTTTTCATAGTATATTGAAATTCATGTGTGCTAATTTTCCTAAAAACTAGAACACATAATACATGATTATCTCAAAGGATTTTCTTTTTTAAAATTTAGAATATTTTCTTATATTATTTTTAAAAACCAAAAATGCAATCCAAGGGGGAGGTGGGGAGAGGGGGTCGTGTGGAGCAAAAATTTTGATTTTATTTTAGAAAAAGGCGACGGCTTGGACTTCATCGTAGTTGTGACACCATCACTTCGCCGTGATGTCATGGTCTTCCGGGGCTACGTTCTCCCCCTACGCCGACAACTTTCCTACGTTGACGGCCATGACATGTGCCGGCGACTTTTTTCTATGCCGACGGCTGCCGTTAGCCCAACATGTCCTACGCCGATGGCTTACCTAGGCCGACGGCCATGCTGTTGGGCTGCCCGGCTCGGGACCTCTACTGACGGCGTCGACTAAAAGCCATCGACGTAAGTTTTGGCCGTCGGCACCTTAAGTGTTTCCTGTAGTGCCACTTCCCATTCAAAACTTAGTTGCATCTTTTTTTATACGTAAAAAAATTTGTCTTCTTTTAACTAGAGGGCTTATGTGAAAAGCCATTCATATTCCAATTCCCTCCCTGGCAATAAACCGCTCGCGCGGTCTGTTTTTTTGCGCGGCAGCGCTCGTGCCATGCGCGAAATTATTCCTTTTTTTGTCACGTAGTGTTTAATTACGTTCACATGCAGCTGTATGTTCACAGTACCAGCTTATGTTCCCACTTGCAAGTTGCATACACCCAAGACCGTTCACACTGCATGCATCCATAAAGTATCTTATGCGTTTGCATTTAATGAGTCAGCTTTTCAGCACGAGGCAGACTCTCAATTCTCTTTATTTGCAATTCCCTTTTGACAGTTCTTTTTTTTGCAATTCCGTTTTGTTGTTATTTCATACGATAATTCATTTATTTTTGGATTAATTTTTATAATTCCCTTTTTCGGGCTAGTGGTTTTTTAGGGGGGAAATAACTGGTGGAAGATTCAATTGCAACTCAAATGAACTACGACTTGCTACTTAAATTAAGTACTATTTTTTAAGTTGTAAGCTAACAAAAGTTTCTTAAATATTCTAAATTAAATTTACTTTTTAGGGTTGCTAGATATTTAAATTTACGGTTGATAAACAACGGGGCACCAGATTGATAACTTGTAAACAAAAAAAAGTCGTAAAAATATTCTAAATGAAATTAACTTTTTAAGGTTGATAGTTATTTTATATTTACGATTGATAAATAAAGGGTCACTGGGTTGATAGCTTGTAAACTAAAAACGAGTCGCTAAAATATTCTAAATGAAATACTTTTAGGGTTGGTAGTTATTTATATTAACTGTTGATAAATAATGGGGCACCGGGTTGATAGCTTGGAAACTAAAAATATCAAAAATATTTTAATATAATACTTTTTAGGATTGATAGTTATTTATATTTTGCCGTTGATAAATAACTGGACATCGGGTTGTTAGTTATTTATTTTTACCGTTGATAAATAACGAAACACCGGGTTGATAGCTTGTAAATAAAAAAATTGCTAAAATATTCTAAATGAAAATACTTTTTATGGTTGATAGTTATTTATATTTACCATTGGTAAAATAGGGCACCGAGTTGATAACTTGTAAATCAAAAAAATGGTTTCTAAAATATTCTAAGTGAAATTAACTTTTAAGGATTAATAGCTATTTATAATTACCGTTGATAAATAACAAGGCACCGGGTTGATAGTTTGTAAACTAAAAAAGGGTCGCTAAAAATATTCTAAATGAAATACTTTTTCGGGTTGATAATT